>NC_039505.1:700020-823668 GCF_003590095.1 Trichoplusia ni
AAGATGATTGTAACATAAAACTTAAAAAATAAATTTATTACAGTCTCTATTCCACTACACCAAAACTGAATGAGTTTGGGTAATTCACTTTATTCACTCGGGCATATAAATGGTTCGTCGCACTCGTACTAGGATGGTTATTCACTCTATTGTATTCATCACTAACACTAAAACACGGATTATTTTCACTATGATACTGGTGGTCAGCTATATGGCGTGTTCTCGGTTGCGGTTGGGGCGGTGGCAGCGCTTCTGCGCGCGGCTGTACTCGTGCGCGGATCCTCCGCACTCCGTACGCCAAACATGTTAATAGAATAGCTCCAGCAAGTACATAAATCGCGATGTAGTGGTGAACATCGTGGTAGTTGAAAGATGCTTCATCTTCTAGGTTTGGTTTGGTGTTATTCTTTACTTGATCGATTTTATCACCGATCGTTTTTAATTCCCAGCGAATGTCTGCGTGGTCAGTGTCATTTTCGTAAACATGTAAGGGTAAGGTCACGTTCACAATATTGTTAATGGTAGGTACGTCAATGTTTACAATATCTGGTTTCAAATTTAAGTCATTGCTCGACTGTCTGCGCGACAGTAATGTGATTCCGTCGTCTTTGATGACGCATCCACTTGCTAATGCGAGTATCCCGACCTTGTCTAATCGCTCTATGGTAATTTGATCGTCACATATGACTTGTATGGTGCATTGGCCGCAACATGAATACAAGTAATTGTTTACTTTGTGCAATTGTACCCAGGTATTCTTGCACTTTCGACTTTTTGTTTTACAACTTAAGGACTCAATTTCTCTTACACAGTAATTTGGTTCTGTTTTAGTTATTGATATAGGTATTTGATGAGCATAGAGCAAGATGTCTAAATCATAATGAACGCACTGTTGCAGTTGTAGACTAGATAGTGGTATTTGTAAGTCCTTTTGGTAGTTCATGGCCAATAGATCAGATGCAATAATTATTTGTCGCATTTTGTCGCCGATTGCTATTGGAATTGGTGTCAATTTGTATATTTCAAAGGTGTCTCTGCCTACTAACGGTAACTTTATTTCGAATATCAAATTGTCCCCTGTAAATCTTGTTTTAACCGTTAATAAATGGTAAAGTTTGGTTAAATCAGTCTGAATATTATCGATTGGTAGCAATAATTCCTTAGAAATGTGGGCTGATATGATATGGAGTTCTTTGGTTAATTGCTCTGGTTGTAGTAGATGTATGTTAAACGTACCATGGAATATGTCAGTGATTGTGTTTAATAATATTTGTTGTATATCCTTCAGGTTCATAAGTATACCGTTGGCCGATATTGAAGACAAGGTAAATTCATTGGTATATGCGTTTTCCGATATTTGTTTTTGCATACTATTAGCTAAGCTATCTATTTTATTAAGGTGCTGGTTAAAATTCTTATGCTGTTGACTTACGGTTTTTTCCATTCTCTTTATAACATTAAACTCTGATTCAATTATCGATGTTTGATTTTGCAGTAATTGGTTAAAATATTTCTGGTTGCCCCGAAGCTTAGTCAAATCTTGCTGGTATTGTTGTGCGAAGTCCTCATCGAGTACTCCAAACAAACTGTGAGCTATAGACCCCACAGCATTCACTAAGCCACGACGACGAAGATGGTGCTGTTCTGGTAACTGTCCATGGTTGGTCAAAATTTCATTATAATGAGCTAATTCATCTTGACTATGGCGCAGTTGTAACAGAACAAGTTGACAGTGAGATATGGTTTGTATTTTTTGACAACAATTATCTAAATGGTCTATATACTTTGTGGCTAACGATACGCCTTCCCAATAAGCAGTCATATCATAGAATACTACCAGCTTCCATTCGTCTCTAATCAATCTCATATTACTGACTTTATCGAAGTAGATGGTTTGGTTATCTGGCAGCCTTTTGGTATGGAGAGTGCAATGAGATGGCGACACTAACAGCATAAGCACCATAAGTGCCATGGTTAACATGCTACATTTCGTCGACTTGCTCGTTCTTCGACGTGGTGGTGTCTCATAACCCTTTTCGGGGTCCACTTCAGTAGTGGTTCTTTGTTGAGTTATGTCGGTTGGTGTATTTGGTTGGTTCTCCTCGTGGATTGGAAGGATTGCCAGCTTGGTAATTGGTCTTTTTAGTATGCCACCTTTGGTTTTGAGCGTGACTACTCTAACAAGACCGTCATCGCCGGGATGAATTTCTAATATTCTTCCGAGGGCCCACCTCCCTGGAGCCACGTGTACGTCTTGAATAATCACTATATCATTGACCTTAACATTTTTATGAGAATGGTGCCACTTGGATCGCGTATTTAGTTGAGTTAAATACTCAGATTGCCAACGTTTCCAAATATCTTGGTAAATTTTCTGGACTAGTTGCCATCTGGTACGTTCGTCTTTCTCTGACTCTATTATGGTTAATAGTGGTCCACTGGCAAGGAAATGCGAAGGTGTCAAAAAATTTAGATCATCTGGATCTTCCGAAATGGCACACAGTGGTCGTGAATTCAAGCAGCCCTCTAACTGTGTCAATAATGTCGAGAATTCTTCGTAGGTTAGTTTTTGGTTACCTAGCACTCTACGTAGATGGTATTTAAGGCTCTTGACGGCGGCCTCCCACAGACCTCCTGCGCTTGGCCATGATGGTGCATTGAAATGCCACTCTATTTGCATTTCTGCCAGATATTGATAAGCAATTTGGTCTATGGTTTGAGTCAAATTAAAATACTCCTTTTGTATGGTGTTGTTAGCTCCAACAAAGTTAGTTCCGTTGTCGCTATACATGTGTCGAGGCGCTCCTCCAGTTTATAAAATGTACTCTGTGCGCTCCTCTTCGAGCTGACATTCTTCGAATTGCAGCTATAAATGTTGATGACGTGAGGTCTGACACAAGCTCAAGATGAACTGCTTTGGTTGCTAAGCATACAAAAACAGCTATGTAACCTTTACTGCATTTTATGCCGCGGCCCTTGTTGCTTTTTACTTCTACATAGCCGGTAAAATCCACGCCCGTATGGTAAAAGGGTGGTGTCTGATTTATCCGCGCAGCTGGTAAGTCTGCCATTATCTGGTTTTGGTTTTCAAATTTAGCTCGTCGGCATATAACACAGTTACGTAAACGCTTCTTTACGGCATTATTTCCACCTATAATCCAAAATTTCTTCCTCAACCAAGTTAACGTAAGTCGAGTTCCTCCATGAAATGTCATTTTGTGTGCATGGTCAATAAGCATGTCAGTAAACTGATTATTGTGCGGTATTATCATCGGGTGCTTCATGTCTTCACTGAGATTGGCATGTTTTATTCTCCCGCCAACTCTTAAAACATCTTCAGAGTCAATGTAAGGGTGTAATGGTAATAAACGACTTTTTGAACTCAACTTAGTCTGGTTTTTAAGATTTGTAATTTCTTCATAAAATTCTGTTCTTTGTACGTGCCTCACTAATTGGTTAACGGCTCTATTCAATTCGCTAATGGTTAGGTATGTTGGTTTGTTATTGTTATTTGAGAACGCACGTAATATCCACGCGAGTACTCGACACGTTCGTGAAAGGGTACTGTTGCTGGCTATCAAATTACTTATGACGTCATTCTCATATGGTTTGGTGATGACATTGGTTTGATATTGTTTTTTGGTTTCTTCTTGTGTGTAGTATTTTGGTTTCTTGGTAAGAGGATTTGGTTTCAACGTTAGGAGCCAGTCCGGACCACTCCACCAAATGGGATGTTTTAACAGTTGCGCAGCGGTTATCCCTCGGCTAGCACAATCGGCGGGATTTTCGTCCGATTTAACGTAATTCCAACGTTCAGGTGGTATACATTTGACGATTTGGTCAACTCTATTAGCTACGAATGGTTTCCAACGGTTCGGGTTGCCGTTAATCCACCCTAAAACCGCTGTAGAGTCTGACCATCCGAATGTTTTAATATGGTGTTCTGTGAGACACGATTGCACTTTATTCATTAACTTGGTCATTAATTGCGCAGCGCATAATTCTAATCTCGGTAGCGTCACATCTTTGGTCAAAGGTACTAGACGCGACTTTGCAGCTACTAGAACCACTGAATTTTGCGTCTTACAGTATATAACACAGGCGTAGGCCTTGGTTGAAGCGTCGCAAAATCCATGCAGCTCGATGTTATCGTTTTCAAGGCATTGCAACCATCTTGGTAATCGTATGTCATTTAGCTGTGGTATGTCTAGTTTAATTTGGTTCCAATCGTTATGAATATTTTCTGGTAACATATCATTCCAGTTGATGTTTAGTTGCCAAATTGACTGAAATAGGAGTTTTAATTTTGTGGTTACAGGGGAAAGCCATCCCAGAGGGTCAAATACTTTCGGTATCTCGGAGAGAAGCTCTCTTTTGGTTATGCGTTCGTTATGCACCACTTGACACATTTTTAATTCAAAACTAAATTGGTCAGTAGATGGTGTCCATTTCAATCCTAGAGTCTTAGTAGATTCCTCCTGTTTGAACTGAAATGAGTTTTCATTATCATTCGGAATGGTTTCTAGTAAGGCTGTGTCATTTGATTTCCACTTACGCAGATTAAACCCACCGGCGTTAAATAATTCGATTAGTTGACCCTTAATCTTTTTTGCAGATTCGAGATTGTGCTGACCATGCAAAACGTCATCCATGTACAGATTATTTTCCAGAACCTTCGCTGCTTCTGGATATCTGTGGGCTTCATCTTTAGCTAACTGCTTCATAGTCATCAGTGCTAAAAATGGTGCCGCTTTGGTTCCATAGGTAACAGTGGTTAATTGGTATTGACTTAAAGGATTGTTCGGAGAGTCTCTCCATATGATTTTCTGGTACTGCTGGTCCTCTTCATTCAAATTAATCTGCCGAAACATCTTCTCAGCATCTGCTACATAACCTACTTTGTACTGTCTCCATTTTATAATTACAGATAATAAGTCTAGTTGCAAGTTCGGTCCGCTGTACATGAGGTCATTTACACTATGTCCAGTAGATGTTTTCGCTGACCCGTTGAATACAACTCGTATTGCAGACGTTGTTGATTCGCTGCGTATTACACAGTGGTGTGGTAAAAAGTACTCTATTGGTTGGTTATTATGACTTAATTTCATGTGACCAAGGTTAAAATATTCGTTCATGAATTGCTTGTAATCAGCTGCTATTTGGTTATTTTTTCCAAATTTTCTTTCTAATTGGTGAAATTGAGCTATGGCCTTTGACTTAGATTCCCCCAATAGTTCCTTTACTTCCGGTTTCATTGGCAATCATACGACATAACGGCCGTCTGGTTGACGTTTGGTTTCCGTTTGATACTGTTGTATGCAGTATAAATCTTCTCTAGATTGGTTATCCGGTTGTTCTGTCAAATCTTCTATTTCCCAAAACCTTTTTATATCGTCACAGTTGTTCAAAACCACGTTACAGTAGTACGATCTCACGTTACCACATAAGATCCATCCTAATTGCGTCTGTTGTGCGATGGGTAGTGACTGATCTTCCTTTATAATGCCGTGTAGGATAATTTCAGAATACACCTCTGCACCCAGTAATAGGTCGACAGGGCGGCTTTGGTTGAATTCAGGGTCTGCGAGTTGTATATTTTCGAGGAACTGCCAGGATGGTTTGGTGAAAGATTGGTTTGGTAGCTTATTGATAAGGGTTTTCATTATTAATACATCAATATTCATAGTAAACTCATTATGTTTTGATGCTATGGTAATTGTCATTACTCCTTTACAGTTACTTTCTTTCGCTCCAATACCGAAGATGGAACCTTTGCACCTTCGGCGATGAATTCCAAGTTGTTGTGCTGCATTTTCCGAAATAATGGAGGTTTGAGACCCTTGGTCAATAAGGGCTCTCATAGTTTTGTAGGTCCCGTCAACTCCCAAAACATTAACTTGAGCTGTAGCTAATAGAATGTCTGTCATTGGCTCGTTGTCTTTTGACACGTGTGACACACATTTTGGTTGGTTGTACTTATTAGTATAAGTCTGGTTGGTAACAGGGTTAGTGATCACGTAGGCATTGTGCAACAGCGAATTATGCTTTTCGTGGCAATGACGACATGTTTTTTGCGACGTACACTCTTTGCCGTTATGGTTAATTAAGCAATTTTTACAAATGTTATTTTGCGCAATAAGTTTCCGTTTTTCTTGGTTATTTAGTTCACGGAATTTATTGCAAATAAACAGTGCATGATTTTCGTCACAAATTAAACATTTTTGGTATGGTTTAATAGCAGAATGGTTAATAAATGGTTTGCATTCATCGTGTCTATTAGCATTATTGAATCCTGAATCTTTTGGGTTTTTCCGTTGAGTACTGGTGCTAAAATTTTGGTTAGAATGGTTGCGTATTCTTGATTGTCTCAGTTTTGCGACGAACTGTCTCTAAAGCAATAAATTTTCCTTCAAGATAAGCTAGAAAATCTTGCAGATGTGGCAGGGCTCGAGGATCCGGCAATGAGTCAATATAATCTGTATACGTTTCAGCGTCCATTTTCTGCGATACAAGGTACACGATTATCGGGTCCCACGTAGATATGTCTATGCCTAGATTTTTTAATGCGTTGAGGCATTCATTAGTGGCGTCATGAAGCCTTTTTATACTAGAAGCTGTTTGTTGGTGCATTACTGGCAAAGACATGAGAACATTCATATGTGTATTAAAAATTAGTTTTTTATTATTGTATCTTTGATTTAAGATGTCCCAACAGGTCTGGTAATTGTCGGAGCTTACACGAAGATGTAGTATTAGTTTTTCAGCTTCTCCACGTAGTTTCATTTTTAAAAACTGCATTTTTTGGGCCGGAGAAATTGAATTATTATTGTGGATAGATTCAATGAACAAGTCTTTGAAAGAAATCCATTGTTGGTAATTTCCGTTGAAAATTGGTATATCTATTTTTGGTGTAGAATTATCTCTGTGCTTAACGTCCCACATTCTTTGGTTAATAGATTTTTTAATTTCACAATATTCACTCTCATACTTGTTAAACAGATCTTCATAGTTACTGTTTTCTTCCTGTAAGTTACTGTCGATTTCCCAATGTAAAGAATCAATTGCTGCCCATCGTGATTCAATAGTCTTCAATACATCTTTAAACTCCCATTTTTCAGACAAAACATTCAGATTAATCAGAGAAATAGTTCGAGCAAATGCTTTGAAGTTACTCTGCTGTTTTCTCATCATTTCCTCGACATTATTTGTTTTCTCGACGTCATGGAAAACGAATCGTGGTAGTGGTAAAACTTTTTTCGGTACTGTTCCGGAACTTGGAAAACCGTGATCGGATGTGCTAGGCAATGGAGCGGTTGTTGAATGCGATGATGGCGTTAGTGGTTGGTTCTTTGGTGATGGAGACCGAGTAGAAGTTTCTTCAATGACTTTTAAAAAATGTCTCTTAACGTCGTCATAAAATGTTTTAGTTTTATTGTACGAATCGTCACCGAAGTACTCATTATCTTCAGTTTCGTCACATAAATTCACAAAATTGTCATGGTTACGCGAGAATTCCCTCCAGTAGGTTTCTAAAGATTGTAAACGACGTTTAATAGCTTCCGATTTTTTCCGCTCTTTACCTTCTTTTTTAAAGTTAATATACAGTTTTTTCATATTTTCCATGATCTCCCTCTGTACCGCAAATAAATCGGCAATGGTAGTCATTCTGGTAAGTAATAAAATGGAAAGATCTTACTTGATATCTCCTGGTTGGTGGTGAATTGTGGTGGGTGGTGACTCGAGGAAGTCTGATGTTTCAGTCTAACTTACGACGATATCACTTGGTTGGTAATGGTTGGTACGATATGATGTCTTAGGGCTGGTTATAGAAAGGTAGTTGCTAACACGTCACGTACAATGTCACAACGCGATAGGTCCCACCTTTCCGGAGGCTCGAAGGACCAATTTGTTGGGCGTAAATCCAACAAATAAATAGTAAAACCTTGGTTGGTAAAAATATGGTATATTGGGTAAAAATGGTAATGCTTAATGGTATGAGCAAACGCGGCTTGGTTGATGACCGATCGTTAACTAACTTTATAACAATGCTAATATTAAAACTAAATATTCGGGTCAGTGTATAACTGCTGACTGCGCGCGCGATTGACATCAATAAACCTGTACTTTGTACACTATTTACAAAAAAGGCGAAAGAACCGAAATGAATAACTACCGCCCCATAACTTTAATTCCAATAATATCAAAAATATTTGAAAAATCATTATACAGTACTTTATATAGCTTCTTTTTAAAACATAATATATTAAAATCCGAACAATTTGGTTTCAGAAAAAATTACTCTACAACTTTAGCCTGCTTCAATCTTGTTAAAATAATAACGGAGTATCTAGATAAAAAAAATTCAATTGTCGCTATTTTCCTAGATATGTCCAAAGCGTTTGACTTTGTGTCACACAAGATACTCTTAAATAAGCTAGACAAGACGGCATTAGAGGCAATGCCCTCAATTGGATAGAGAGTTACCTCTCTGATCGATATCAGTGTGTTGAAATTCCAAGTGTAACTGGTCACTGCAAAACATCTTACCGTTCCGAATACACCTTAAATGAACACGGCGTTCCACAAGGTAGTGTACTTGGGCCATTGTTATTTCTAGTCTATATTAACGACTTACCAGACTCAACTAACTACAAATGAATCTTATATGCTGATGACACTACATTACTGATACACTCTCACAATAAAAATACTTATGAAACAGATGTTAACAACACTATAGATAACGTAACTACATGGCTAAATAATAACAACTTAAATATAAATGTAAATAAAACAAATATAATTCAATTTCAAACTCATAACAGCACCCAAATTTCTCTTAACATTACACAAAAAGGAAAAGCCATAGAAAGAGCAGAATCAACTAAATTTCTTGGTCTAATTATTGACAAACATTGCAGCTGGAAACTGCACATAGATAAGATTTGCTCTAAACTAGATAGCTATGTATATGTTCTAAATAGGCAAGTAGCTACTCCCAATGCTACTCTATGCGCGTACCACGGTTATGTTTCCTCAGTTTTACGGTACGTAATAGTTATATGGGGAAACTCAGTCGATTTAATCCGAGCGTTCAGAGCACAGAAAAAGTGTCTACGTGCAATATGTGGTGCTGACTACCTAGACAGCTGCTTACCCATAGAAATCTAAATAATAAGGTAATAGAAGTGCCAACGCCGCATGACCTTGTCGCTACACTGGTGTATCGGACGACACCAGCGCGCGAACTTACGCTCAGTCGCTCACGGAACGTTGTCACAGCAAGAACCACTAAAAATGGTGTTTTGCGGCGTTTCTCAGGTTGGTAATTCATCTGCATCGTGTAATAACATAAATAAATAGATAACATATTATCGGTAAGTAAATTATTGCAGTAATATTGATGTTATTGCAAAATTAAATTTTAAAACAAAACCTTCATTATAAACCATATGAATATCGCAACATCCTGCAACAATTGCATTCTTTACTAATCATTGCCTCTGCAGTAAGAGACTTACGGAAATACACCGTTGTACATAGAGAAATGTATAACAAAAAATAATATTTATCAATGCGATCGTATTTGTAGTGGTACGGCCGCACAAAACTGTCGCAAATAGTGATGTGGTTAAGTGCGGATAAATTATCCAAAATGCACATTGTATACGAAAAGAAACAATTTTAATACTTTTTTTGTTTTTGTGAATGACGGCACTGGATCAGACATACTAGTATTGTAAAATAAAACGAATTCTTTACAAGAAAGGAATTAAATTTATTAGAACTTATTTCACTTAGCTTTAATCAGTTTTATGTAGCAAGTATCTTATTAGATAATTAATTTTAACAGAACGATACCCAACAATAATCATGACACCCAGTACCACAGCAATACAAAAGTACAGTTACAATGATTATAAAGAAAAGCAGAGCAAATAAAGAATAGTACAACCTGTGCACCCAGCCACGCCTGAAGTCAGAATGCCCGCTTGCCGCTGTGCGGCGTCTTTTATAGGCTAACATTGGAGGTGGGGTAACGACGTAGCGCGCTACGGCGTAGCGCGTCTCGGCTCCGCCCACAGTGGTGGAGAAACGTCGTAGCGCGCCACTTAGCTAGCCACCGCGTGGCTTGTTGCAGTAGTTGTTTATTATGCGACGCCGACACGGCCATACTGACGTGCGGACGTCCTCGTACGCTCAGTTTACAATTTTTTGTCTAAAACACAAAAAAAATCTAATTAAGAAACCGTTTGTCCATCCTGATTTTGTTTCTGGTCCGGTCTACTTAGACCCTTCAGATATTGATGCACTTGGTCCAGTCAGCTTTGACTCTACAAGGCCTATTTCTTGGTCCGGCTAACTTCTGACCCTACAAGATTAGATCCCTGGTCCGGTAATTACTTTACCCTTCAGGTTTGTCCCTACAGTTAAACTGGACCGGACCCAGCTAGTCCGAACAAGTATTGTTTCTTTAGCTTTACTTCGGTTGGTGTACAAGTGCTTTTGTAACAATATTAATAGATTCAGGACCAATAGACTCTGCTGAAACAGCACGCAGACCAGTGTTTCTACAATTTCGACTATCACGAGAGTGGCTAAACATGGAGTCACTTTTAGCGGATATAGTATCACTACTGACAGAGATGGTATTGCTGTTAGCAGACATGGTATCGCTATTGGCAGACACGGTATCGCTATTGGCAGACATAGTATCACTATTAACAAATGTAGTATCGTTATTAACAGACATAGTATCGCTATTAACAGACATGGTATCATAATTATCTGATAGAATATCATCTTTGTCAATCGGTTGACTAGTTTCATAAACAAGCATTTTTGTGTTGTTATTCGCCGACACGTCATCCTCATCATAATTTTCAGCGATTTCTGAAAAGAATGACTGACCACGGGGTACTTCTCGCAAGTTTTCATGGGAGTATTTGTAGATTCTATTGTTCCCGTTAATGTGCTTTAATTCGTACCTATCGTTTTCTAAAATAGCGGTTATTTTATAGGGGCCTTTGTATTTACGGTTTAATTTCGTTTGGTGTCTTTCCTCGCACTTGTCAAAGACAAAGTCACCTACTGAAATTAGCAGAAGCATTGGACCGAATGGTTTCAAGGTTTAACCTATCTTCATCAGGAGGATTAGTAGATATTCTGGAAATTCCTAATGAGTTACCTTTAATACCAAACATTAACTCTAAGGGTGTGTATCCTGTTACTCTACAACGAGTACTATTAAGAGCCAATTGAATATCGCCTAAATGATCTTGCCATAAGCTATCCGATTCTGTTTCAGCTATAGTAAGCATACTTTTTAAGATTCTCATAACACGCTCAACCTGACCATTTGCCCTACTAGAACCAGTTGCTATTAAGTGTAACTCAATACAATTATCTTTACAAAAATTCTTTAATTCAATATTATCGTATGACCTACAACGATCTGCAATTATTCTTTTAGGGGCACCAAATAAGTTGACTGCGTTTTTGAGTGATTTAATAGCATCGGATGCATTTAAGGTAATGCATGCTCTAAAAGGACGAATTTTGTAAAAGCGTCAATGATCACGGAACAATATTCTTTACGCTCGCTTTTCCCGCTGAGTTTTCCAGTTAAATCTAAATGAATTGTATGCCACGGAACGGCCAATTTAGGGATCGGATGTAGACGAACCTGCTGGGCTCCCGACGGGCCTTTAGAAGCCTTACATACGACGCAAGAATCGACAAATTTCTTAACAAGTTTGGACATATTTTGGAACCAGTAAAGGTCATATAATTTATCGAGTGTTTTTTCAAAACCAAGGTGTTTTATTTCGCGGTGTACATGATCAATCATTGACCAGGTTAAAGAGTGTGGCAATATTGGTAACCATTTAGTGGTTTTATTACGTTCGATTTTACGGTAAAGTATGCCCTGCCTAATGTCGTATGTATGTGATATTTCAGATAGGAACTCATTTGAACGGAACCTGGAGACAATATCTGATATTTCAGAATCCCGTTGTTGTTCCACGGACAACCAACTTCTGTCTAGTTCAGACAAATTAACAATTCTAACCGGTTTATTAGTAACAGACGTGTCAGCATGATTACGTGAAAGAAAGTCTGCATGTGCCATATTTTTTCCTTCCTTATAGATTATGTCAAAATCATATGACTGTAAAATTGCCCACCACCTGTGTACTCTAGGTGTAAGGTCCTTTTTGGAATGTGAGGCTTTTAAGGCGTTACAGTCGGTAAAAACCGTGAATTTACGTCCATATAGGTAATGTCGAAAATGTTCCACAGATTTAACTACGGCCAATGTTTCCAACTCATATGAATGATAACGACTTTCTGCACTTGTGGTTTTGTGACTAAAATAAGCAACAACGTGAGGTAAATTATTATTTTTTTGTATAAGTATAGCCCCATATCCTTCATTGCTTGCATCAGTATGGAGTTCAATGGGTAAAGAAGGATCAAAGATTTTCAAAACTGGCTCGGAAATTAGATAATTTATGATGTTCTTGTGTACATCATTATGTTCAGGGGTCCAATTAATTTTGCCCTTTTTGATCGCGGTTAAGGGATACAAAGGTTTCATCAATTTTGAAAAATTTGGTATAAATTGTCGAAAATATGTGGCTAAGCCTATAAACTGTCGGACCTGAGTAGCAGTAGATGGAGGAGGGATGTTTTTTAGTGCTTCGATCTTATGGGGATTTGGTCTAATTTCTCCAGAGGATATTACGAAACCCAAATATTCAATTCTTTTCTTTAAAAATGAACATTTTTTAAAGTAAAAAGAAAATCCAGCTTTAGACAATATATCCAGTAATCTATCTAAGCGAACTAACCCTTCCTCAACAGTTACTGATGCAGAAAGAACATCGTCCATGTATACCAAAATTTTGTCGTCATTCAAAGGTTTAAGTGCAGTATTAATAGCCCTTTGGAAAACCTGTGGAGCATTTCGTAACCCAAATGGCATAGTTAAGTACTCAAACTGACCCGAAGGCGTAACAAACGCAGTTTTTTCTACAGAATCCTTATGAACGCAAATTTGGTGAAATCCCGAGGCCATATCCAAACTAGAAAAAAAACAGGCCCCATGCAACTTATCGATTTGATCACTAATTAGTGGTAAAGGGTAGCTGTCAGGTCGAGTGTTACTATTGAGTTCTCTGTAATCCACACACATACGGTCGCTACCGTCCTTCTTTTTTATTAATAAAATGGGACTCGCGAAAGGTGAAGAACTTTCTCGAATTATGTTGGCATCTAGTAATTCTTGAACTTTCGTATTTACTATTCCTAATTCGGTGGGGGATAACCTGTAAGGTCGCCTATGAACGGTTTTATTTGGATCTATGAGATCAATTTTTAGTTCACCGGTTTTAATACGTGTAGTGGGAAGATTTTGTATAAAATTTGAAGAATATTTAGTTATTATTTCAATTAAACGTTCCTTTTCTGTACCAGTAAGATCGGTATCAATCAAATTAGGATCAAGAGGCATTTCAATTTTAGTGGTGAGATTGGAAATTTTATGTTTGGAAAAAGATAAGGTAGCGCTATCTATCACAACAGATATTCCTTGGTCTAAAATATCTCGCCCTAATAATATGTTTTCATTAAGATATTCATCAGGTAACACATAATATGTAACATCGAGAACACAGTTTTGTACCGTGGTTGGACATTTTATTTGAAGTGAGCAACTAACGTTACTAGAACCTACCCCCTTTAAAAGCACTTGTTCATGAAACTTTACACCAGTAAGGAGATCACAATTACTTTTTTTCATAAGGCTACATTCAGATCCAGAATCAAATATAAAAGGAAATTGCATACCACTTATTTCTAAGACACCACGCGCTGCTCTGGAACACAGGTTCACTTGTTTGCTGATGTTGCTCGACATGGGGTCTTCTTTCTTCTTCCAGCGTTTAGGACACGCGGTGACCACGTGGCCAGCCTCGCCACATATGAAGCAGGACACTCCGGGGTTAGGTTGTGTAGTTTTTGCTGAAAAAGGTGTGCCTTTTGAAGCGATGTGTTGTTTAAGGCGACATTCCTGCCCTCGATGACCCATTTTCCCACAGAAATTACAAATTCCCCGAAATGGTGTTGAGTGACGGATTTTTTTTGTATCTGAATCTGAAGCGCTTGTTTCTTCATTTTTCCTCTTCAGTGAGAAGCTGCGCAGCGTGCGGAAGAGTTGATTCTTGTTGTTTATAACGACAGAATTGAGTTCACAGTGAATTTTGTCATCGCACTGTGACAGGATAGATATGGCAAAACCGGTCATTACGCTATCTGGTAATTTCGCATCAGGAATCTTTTCCATAAGTTGCCATAATCGCATTCCTGCCTCAGCTGGGGTTTCTTTATTATCAATTTGAAATTTGATTATTAAATCAAAATGATCCTGCATTGTCATGGGTTTGGAAAATTTTGAAATCAGCATTTCCTGAATAGCAACCAATGAAATATTATCCGGCTTGATTTTAGTTAGACACATGGCGGCACGGCCCTTCAGGGAGTGCGTGAGGGCTAAAATAAGGTCTACTCCCTCTAGCTTTTTACTTTTAATTACGATCTCACTTAACGCGCACCAGTTGATAATGTCGGCTTCTGGTGCATCGGGGTCGAAAGGTACTAGCATTGACTGTATACTGGGTGTCACATGGTGAGGTGTCATACTGTCTGCTATTCTTAGAAAAATAGATTCCATACTAGCCGAAAAATATGACATTTTTTCCTGAATTAAATTGCCGGTAGTCCCAGATAAATGTGGGAGTGGGTCTGATCCCACTTCTGCTGACGGCACTGGATCAGACATACTAGTATTGTAAAATAAAACGAATTCTTTACAAGAAAGGAATTAAATATATTAGAACTTTTTTCACTTAGCTTTAATCAGTTTTATGTAGCAAGTATCTTATTAGATAATTAATTTTAACAGAACGATACCCAACAATAATCATGACACCCAGTACCACAGCAATACAAAAGTACAGTTACAATGATTATAAAGAAAAGCAGAGCAAATAAAGAATAGTACAACCTGTGCACCCAGCCACGCCTGAAGTCAGAATGCCCGCTTGCCGCTGTGCGGCGTCTTTTATAGGCTAACATTGGAGGTGGGGTAACGACGTAGCGCGCTACGGCGTAGCGCGTCTTGGCTCCGCCCACAGTGGTGGGGAAACGTCGTAGCGCGCCACTTAGCTAGCCACCGCGTGGCTCGATGCAGTAGTTGTTTACAATGCGACGCCGACATGAACATATTATTGAATATATTTTTATTTCAAATTCCCCCAGGATGCAAATAAATACAAAAGACAAGTGGATGTCTACCACGGGTAAACAAAATTGGTATCCTACAAATTAGGCCGAATTTACACTATGAAATTAGTTGCTTGCATGATAACTTGCCGCCCGCCGCCGCGCCGCCGCCGCCGCCGCCCGCGCCCCTCTCCATTGGTACGGCTCGGACCGCGCTCGCAACTGAAAGTTTTCCAAATCCAATTATCCAATTTATCCAAATCTCACAAATACCTATTTTTTATTATGAACGTTTACTAGTCATTGGATACATGAACTGGGCTGCTTTAGTAAGACTAAAGACTTTCTATTTGTTACACTAATATTCCTAATAAAGAGGTCGGGATTTTTGTAGATAAACATGGTAATTTCGTATATATAGAGACAGGGCAATGGCAGGATACGGTGTTTTTTAAATAAGGGTAAGCACATAGAAATCTAAATAACAAGGTAATAGAAATGGCATACACCGCGGCGATCTATCGAAACGCATGTCGCAGGTGGGCGGGGCTACAACACATTCACAGCAAATAACTACGCAATCACGCACACATTACCATCAAAACAAACAACACTAGGCCGTACGCCGATTGCAATAAGGTTGACTTTGTCGTTGTATGGATTCACTAACACACACAGTCATTGCATTTTTTTGCATTAGTCGTAGTGATTACGTAAACTACACTAGGGATTGACTACGGGTCCGAAATATAATGAAAGACGAAATTATGACTGACAATGTTTTTTATTGTACACTTCTATGGATTACATTATAATATGTACTTAAAAAAAAAACTTATTCGCTAATTGCCTGTTGACAAAAAAAATATTATTAGGAAATACTGTGGTAGCTATCACGGTGATTTTTTAGTCGTCTTACAAAAGCAGCCCAGTTCATGTATCCAATGACTAATAAACGTTCATAATAAAAAAATGGGTATTTTAAGATTTGAATAAATTAAAATGCAATTTTTATTAAATATTATGATGCAATTCGTAGTTTTTTAGAAACACAGCTCTGTTGGGAGCGCGGTCCGAGCCTTGTAACAATGGTGAGGGGCGCGGGCGGCGTCGTTTTTATCATTTTTAAGAGTATATTTCAGGTTTCTCTTGTTTAATTTTTGTTCGTACTTGTTATTTTAGGTGATGATAAAAAAAAATCGCGCCTAGGGGTATTTTACGTCGGATACATGAACTGGGCTGCTTTTGTAAGACGACTAAAAAATCACCGTGTATAATATACAAATAAATTTAGTTATAAGTAAATAATAGTTTTATTTATCTCAGTAATACTCCAAGTTACAACAGTAAAATAAAACAAAAAAAAATGCAATAAAAATATTGTAGATTCATATTTATTTGAAATAATTTTCTATTATAGAATTTCTGACAACAAACCCTGTGCTTGTGCTAGGCATCACACTTTCGTTTTCACCACCCTCGTGACCAGAGTGGGAATCTATAGCTAATACCATGTGATCATTTAAAATCAATGATAAATTGTGTAAGACTGCACAGGCTACTATAATATTGGACACAGTTTGCAATTTATTACCAAGACCGCTTGATAAACATGGAAACCTTTGTTTCCAAATACCAAATGTTCTTTCAACTATGTTCCTCGTTTTGATTTGGGCTCGGTTATGCCGTAGTTGAGGGGGGTCTTCAGGAGTTGGTCTAATGGGTGTCAGCATAAATGGTAATGTCGGATAACCACTATCACCTACTAGTTTACCATTTAGCACACCTTGAGTATACTTCATGTATAATAATAATAATAAATAAATAAATGCGGATAACATCACATACATTGTTCTGAACCCAAAGTAAGTTGCTAAAGCACTTGTGTTATGGAATTCAGATACAACGAAGGTACCACAAACACCCAGACCCGAGACAATGTAGAAATGTGATATTTTACACTGACCCAACCGGGGATCGAACCCGGGACCTCAGAGCTAGCGATACCTTGAAACCGGTGCGTACGCCGCTCGACCACGGAGGTCGTCACGGAGGTTGTATATCCTGGACATTTGGAAAATTCTGGAATCATGGGTACTGCCAGCCCATCTTGCCACGATATCCAAAAATTCTGTTTGAGGGCCGACAACGGCCTGAAAAAAAATTGTAATAGGATATCATCATCATCATCATCAAGCTACGTGGATATAAATATTAGTTGCAGCAAAAACTTAGGTATGTCAATGTAAAAATACAATTTGAGCATGTTTGGTAAACTTACGTGAACATTAATGGAAAAATAAGATTTTCTGTTGCGATAAACTTCATAGTGCTGACAACCCGGGGTGTTGACAATTTTAATATGGGTGCAATCAATGGCTCCATAAATACCTGGTAGCCCAGGCCAACGTCCATGTTTTCCCAAATCCTTAAATAATTGCATATTTGTGCTAGCTTGATCTCCGGTTGGTGTTTTAATATACTTATTGTGTAGTAGTGCTAGCAGTCGTGACACTTTTGTAATGATGTTGGATATCGTAGGCTATGATAAATCAAAGAGATCCCCGCATTCAAGCTTAAAATATTTTTTCATTATTAAAAAATCGTTTTACACATCAATAAACGCATATTTTTCATGTTTACAATTCAAGGGATGTAAAGAGTTTACCTGAAAGGATGCTGTAGCGTAAAACCTCAAAGTTATCAAGACAGCAATGTCTGGTGCCGGTTGCGCCAGCGCCCTCTATTATCAGATTTCACCAAATCTGTTCTTACTAGTGAAATGATATGCAGCACTGATTCTTGATTGAAGCGAAATCGTTTTTTAAAGTTCTGCCCCGGTAACTGGAAGAGATTTGTCGCGTCCCTTATGTAAACTTTCGGTAAACGAATACGAGAAGGCTATATTAAATCGTCATAGTAGTCGACTTTATCGTAATAATTAATTTTGGAAATAATGAGCCGACATTTCTGAAATACGGAACCAAATATCGGAAATGATGGATTTACTAAGGTCTTCTAAAGCTGAACAGACTGAAAATTTAAATAAGCTCTGTCAAGATGTTGCTGCGATTAAAGTTGAAGTCAATAATATAAGCAGCACAATGGAAACTATTATCTTAGAAAATAAACAATTAAAACACCAACTATCTAATCTAACGACCGTAACCGAAAAAACAGAAAACAAAGTGAAAATTCTGGAAGAAGACGTGAGACATCTAAAATCTGTGCCATCAACTATGCATCCTCACACATGATGGTATTATTGACGAAATGAGGGAGCGAAATATACGAGCCAGAAATATTGTAGTCGTTGGAGTCCCAACAATTTGACAACAGATCATCAAGAGTAGATGACAGTTTACGAGAAGATGGAATTTTTTAGTATAACTAAACTGGCATACGATAACCTATTAAAATATTCCGCTTAGGAAAATACAAACCAAATAAGACTCGTGCCATTAAGGTGTGTTTTTTATCGGAGGAAACAGCAAAAACTATACTTCGTAACAGAGATTAACTGACTGCAGAACGCATAAAAGTCTTTTCGGACCAAACTCCATACCAACGCCAATATGTGCAGAAATTAAAAGAAGAGCTCGATAAACGCACAGCAAATGGAGAAACTGGCCTAAACATCAAATATATAAAAGTTACGCCTAAGATTATTCACTGTAATGAAGTTCAAACTACATCTGCAATAGAGCTTAATCCAAAAAACTAAAGAGAAAATAACCTTTCAAATAATAGCTGACTACTCTAATATACTATTACTTTGTACAAAAAAATCATATAATTGCTTTTACGCTAATGCCCGTAGCATTGTAATACCAGGAAAACTTTATGAGCTTCGATGTATAATTGCTTCTATTCAAACAACAATACATGTTATAATTCTTTCTGAGACCTGGATCAAGAATGAAGAAGAGGCGAAAAGACTACACATACCCTGTTATACACACTACTACAATTATTAGAAAACCAAAAGAGGTGGTAGAATTTCGATCTTTGTGCATGACAATCTAAACCATTATTTACTCGAAGAACAATGTATAGAGAATACTAACTACTTATGGGTACACATTTCTAAATTTTCACTTAATATTGGTGCAATTTATTAATCTAATAAAGCCAATATGAACAACTTTCTAGAAATATACTCCCAATATTTACAAAAAAATAAACAAACAATAATATTTGTGATTACAACATAGACCTGCTCAACCAAAATCCAGCCACACGCAATTATAAAAACATTTTAAAGGAAAATAACTACCAACTTTTAAATAAAATAAATAAAAATCACTCTACCCGCGAAACAACCGCAACCAAGACTATTTTAGATAATGTTTCCTGTAATTTGCTAGACAATGACTTCCATTTTGTGACAATAGAATCCTCAATGTCTGACGACAAGCAGACATTTCTAGAAATTAAACGATATATACCTTCTCCTATCGAAAGAATGAAATATAATGCAGTGGCTTATAGTAAATTATATAAGTGCTTAGAAGCACTTCCCAATGATGACCAAGAACCCAAATATGAGAAACTAGCGAATAAAATTCAAACTTGCTTAAATAAATGTAAGGTCTCAAAAATAAAGATTTTTTTTATCGTCCACAGCAAGATTGGATACAGAAGGATATTTTGGTTGAAATTAATAAAAGAAATATACTATGGCAAAATCTCAAATCAAATAGTGGAGATACAGACCTAAAAAATGAATATAAAAAGGCTTAAGCTAGAGTATTATATAACATACGACTTGCAAAAACCACACATTACTTACAACGCTTCAAAGACAATACAAAAAATCCAAAGACAAGCAAAATGTGGCAATCGATAAGTGACCTATCTAAAAATAAAGTAAGAGATAGACTTGGACCAGATAAACTAGAAACAGAGACTGGTACACTTACAGATAAAAGAGAAATATGTGAAAGCTTCAATACTTACTTCTCGACTATTGGCTCAACTCTTGCGAATCTTGTTCTTGAAAAACTCGAAGGCAATACCATCATAGAGGGTCCAAGATCAAGTAGTGCATCAAAACTAGATACAATAACACCAGTAACCACGAATGAAGTAATTAATATTATTAACAATTTAGATAGTAACACTGGCTCTGGCATTGATGGCATTAGTACTAAATCTATTAAATACGTAAAGGATATTATTGCTAATATTGCTATCAAACTAACAGACTGCATAAATAATTGCTTTGAACGAGGGATCTTCCCTGATGACTTAAAAACCGCCAAGGTCATACCAGTTCATAAATCTTGATGTAAGTGCCATCCATCAAATTGTCGTCCAATATCTGTTCTCCCAGTAATCTCTAAAATATTTGAAAAAGTTATTTCTAATTGCCTGGAACTATTCCTTAACCGTAGAAGCCCAATCTACGTAAATTTGACGTATACCGCGGCGAAATATCTCTGTCTCTTTCACGTTTACCGTCGGATCGCTGGTCGCTAACTTCTGAACCAACTCAGTAGCCATTGAGACCTCGCAGGACACAGTTGCGTCATCTCGGTAAGTGCCGCCATTTTGTTGTAATAGAGAGGTTGCACGCCATTTTGACGTATAATTGGGCTTTGTGTAACTTTTGAAATTGTTTCTGATTTTTTATTTTTGTGATTTATTTGAGTTAATCGTATTGTTTCGTTACATTTTTCATATAATATTAATATTTTCAGGTTAAATACAAAATGGAGTCCCGTCAACGGCTAAACCAGGACGAAAAAGCTACAATTTTAGCAAATGATGAGGATTATTCTCCGCTGGATTCCGACTCCGAGGAAGAAGATCGTGTCTGGAGTGATAACGAGGACGCGATGGTCGACTTCTTTGAAGACACAAGCAGGCAAGAGGTCCCCGATAACAATATTGCTTCTCGGGAATCGCCTAATCCTGAGGTAACTTCATTGACTCCACACAGAATAATTAGTTTGCCTCAGCGGTCAATACGTGGAAAAAACAACCATGTATGGTCAACTACAAAGGGACGTGCGACGGGAAGGACTTCTGCTATCAATATTATACGCACAAATAGGGGACCAACGCGAATGTGTCGCAATTTTGTTGACCCATTGCTCTGTTTTCAACTTTTTATAACAGACGAGATAATTTATGAAATAGTCAAGTGAACAAACGTCGAGATGAATGTAAAACGACAAAATTTGAAAAACATTTCAGCAAGCTACAGGGATACAAATACAATAGAAATCTGGGCGTTAGTCGGAATTCTCACTCTGACTGCTGTTATGAAAGATAACCACCTCTCAACTGATGAGTTGTTTGACGCTACATTCTCTGACACCAGATATATATCAGTAATGAGCCGAGAGAGATTTGAATTCCTTATAAGATGTTTGAGAATGGACGATAAAACACTGCGACCAACTCTTCGTAGCGATGATGCTTTTTTACCGGTGAGAAAAATATGGGAGATTTTTATCAATCAATGCAGACAAAACTACGTTCCTGGCAGTAACTTGACTGTAGATGAGCAATTGTTAGGTTTCCGCGGCCGTTGTCCATTCCGAATGTATATTCCTAATAAACCCGATAAATATGGCATAAAATTCCCCATGATGTGTGACGCTGCCACAAAGTACATGATAGATGCCATACCTTACCTTGGTAAAAGTACGAAAACAAATGGTTTACCACTGGGTGAGTTTTATGTAAAAGAGCTGACTAAAACAGTACACGGCACAAATAGAAATGTTACCTGCGACAACTGGTTCACGTCTATTCCATTAGCCAAGAACATGCTCCAGGCTCCATACAACCTAACAACAGTAGGAACCATCAGGTCTAACAAAAGAGAAATACCTGAAGAGATCAAGAATTCTCGCTCACGGCCGGTAGGATCCTCAATGTTTTGCTTTGATGGCCCTTTGACCTTGGTTTCCTATAAACCAAAGCCGTCGAAAATGGTATTTTTATTGTCTTCCTGTGATGAAAATGCCGTTATCAACGAAAGTAACGGAAAACCGGACATGATATTGTTTTATAATCAAACAAAAGGCGGCGTTGATTCCTTTGATCAGATGTGTAAGTCTACGTCTGCTAACAGGAAGACTAATAGGTGGCCGATGGCGGTCTTTTACGGGATGTTGAATATGGCGTTTGTGAACTCCTATATATCATACTGTCCCAATAAGATAAATAAATAAGAAAAACCAATGAGCCGCAAAGAATTTATGAAAAAATTAAGCACAGATCTGACGACACCTTGGATGCAAGGACGACACCTTGGATGCAAGGACGACTACAAGCACCTACTTTGAAGAGGACTCTACGCGACAATATAACAAATGTTTAAAAAAATGTGGTACCGCCATCTCCGGAAAATATTAGTGATGAGCCAGAACCAAAGAAACGACGTTATTGTGGATTTTGTTCATATAAAAAAAGGCGGATGACCAAAGCGCAGTGTTGCAAATGCAAAAAGGCTATATGTGCAGAACACAATATTGATGTTTGTCAAGACTGTATATAAAGACTGTTTTTTTTTCTAAGAGACTTATAAAGCATTATTACAAGTTGATTTAATTTTATGAAAACATTTAAAACTAGTTGATTTTTTTTTTATAATTACATAATTTTATGAGAAAGTGTTAAGAGGCTTGATTTTTTTGTTGATTTTTTTCTAAGATTTGAATAAAGTGCCAAAATTGTATTAATAAAGAGTATTTTTAACTTAAAATGTATTTTATTTAGTAATTAAAACTTCAATTATGATATCTCATGCAAAAATATAGTTCATTAACAGAAAAAAATAGGAAAACTCTGAAGTTTTATTTTTACACGTCATTTTTACGTATGATTGGGCTTTATATCTAGTTAAATATGATTGGGCTTCTAGGGTTAAATCTAATAATTTCTTGTATGCTAAGTAGTGGTTTTAGATTACAATCAAACACTTTATCGGCTACAATTGATCTTGTAACAAAAATTAAAAACAAAATAGATCAGAGAGAAGTTGCTGTGGGAATCTTTATCGATCTGAAAAAGGCTTTTGACACCATTAGTCCAACTATATCATTGAATAAACTAGCCCGCGTTGGGATCACTGGCAAAGCGTGGGAAGTTTTTAAGTCTTATATGGAAAATCGCAGACAGATAGTGAAAATTGGTTCCAATCAAAGTAAAAGTAGCGTTGTGAACTTCCATGTACCTCAAGGATCTATTTTAGGACCCCTCATGTTCCTCATTTATATTAATGATATATCTGAAATAAGTCTAGAAGGCCATATCTCACTTTACGCAGATGATACAAGTCTCTTCTATTTCGGGCAGTCAGTTGAAGCATGCCTCGAGCTCAGAACGATTTACACTTACTAAATCAATGGTTTCAATCGAATCTCCTAACAAATAACACAGCTAAAACTTCAGCTACAGCTTTCCCCAAAAAATAAAAAAAATAATAATAACTTCCAACTAAAAATAAACGAACCAAATATTACAAAGAAAAGATAAAGAAAAGTATCTCGGACTTATATTGGATGGTTACCTAAATTGGAAGCCTCGTATAGACAAAATGAAATCAAAAATTATCTCACTGACAGCTTCTCTGCATAACATAAGAAACTGTCTACCTCAAAAAGTCCGATATATAATTTACAATTCCTTAGTCAAGCCGCATATCGACTATCTAATAGAAATTTGGGGTAGTGCAGTTAAAACAAACCTAGAATCACTTCAACGAAAACATAATAAATTAATAAAAATATTAATCAATTATAAATTTCGAACGTCGACCGAAAACATTTACAGAGACACAAAGATAATGAATCTAAAACAAACTTACGTATATTACACGTGTCTTCTTATACAACAAATATTAAACGGAGATATCCATTCGAATTTAAAATTCAAAAGAAAACATCAAGTTCAAAAAATTAAATTAAGATTTCGTGGCATTGATTTCGTGGCAACACCAGCCAATGTGTCAACAATACTCTGCAGTGTTTTATTTTAAATTAAATTCATTTTTTATGTTTTGACGCGGAATATTAAAGTTAATCGACCTATCAGTGCAAAAACGTTGGTAATGTTATGACAGTGAACAATTACATCTTTAAATACATAGCAACAGTATTTGTGGAGTACAATGGAACTTTGTGTACTCTAAGAACTAAGGATAATTACGGTAAATACTATATATATAATAAATAAGTATATTATAACATAGTGTTTGTAGTGACATTTTAATAATCAAAAGTGTTTAAAAGTGAAAATAACTTAATAAAGTCCGTTATAAATTCGAACAGTGCAAAATTTTTAATGTAAACATTAACCAGCTGATTCGTCAATCAAGCAATCACCAATCACAAGACAACATTAAAATTTTGACGCTAAAATATTCGTTCGGAAACTGTCAATAAAGACTTTTTGTTGTTTGAACACTGTTTGAGCGACGTTTCTTTTCACTCAGAAAAATAATATAAAACTATAATTAATATGGATTCCGATAATATTACTTTCCGTAAATTATGCAAAACCAGTTCGTTAAATGACTTGAGTAATATTCATGAAGAAACAAATATATTTGATACCACTATGATGAGTTTACCTGATAGCTTTCATAATAATAGCCAAACATTGCACGACTTGAACGAAAGAATTAAAACATTAACAAATGATCTACTAAGCGCTAACCAGAAGATAGAAAACCTAAATACAGAGAATTTTCGCTTAAAAGCAGATCTTCATAACTCCTTAAAAATTATAGACCAATATAAAAAGATTAACAGTACATTTGATAGGAAAAGTGTAACACCTAAAATAATAAAATAAAGATCCAGAAAAAGACCCCTCAAAGACCAAAAGTGTATCCGAAAACAGACATATTGAACCAGAATCTTAATAATTGTGTAAGTCCTGAACCACATGGACCGGCACGAAAAACACTACAGAATCTCAGCCCAAAAATGTCTTCGCCTTATTGTACACCTTTGGATTCGCCTGTTACATATCAAAATCTGGAAGAACCTATTAAGACTGGAGAATATAGTGATCAACATACCCCAGAAAAACATTGCGAGAATCTAAATACATGTATAGTACAAACACCAAACTCTGTTGAGAAGACTAGTCTATCTGAGGGAAGGAAAATTATTATTCTGGCAGACAATCAAGGCTACAAAATAAGAGAAACTCTACAAAACCTGACTCGAGAAGAATTTATAATATCGTGTTACTCTAAATATGGAGCTCCTCTGAAGGAGGTACTAAGAGCAGCAAAGGACGAAATTAAGAAACTGAATAGTAGTGATTTTATAATTATTCTAGCAGGAATTCATGATCAAAACCCTAATGAACTCTTGTTTTCGCTGAATGAGTTTTTAAGTAATACATGTCAACCAAATATAATAGTTTCAGAAATACCACGTAACAAATGTCTAAATGAGAAAAAATTAAATTCGCGTGTACTAAGTTTAAAAATGCTAATTTTGTTGATATGAAGTACTCTGTAATGATACCTAAACGCATTTTTTTTCCTCTTTATACGGCTCAGTCACTCTTAAAAGAAATTCTCCGTGTGGATTACAGACTAAAGTATAATTTGTATTGTAAGAGTTTTAATAATAACGACTTGGAACATACACAGGCTTTAATTGATAGGGGCACCCAGACTGATGTGTTAAAAGATTTTCGTAATATTAGTACCCAAACTGACATGTTAACTAATACAACACAATCAAATCAATCGAATGATTTTTTTCGTGTACAACAAAATTAGAATACTACACCAAAATATAAACGGGTTGATAAATAAATCGGATTTATTAATTGCTTCATTGAAATCTCTGAAACGTGTACAGGATATTATATGCATAACTGAGCATAACATGTCTAGCTGTGACTTATTTTCATTAAACATTCCAAACTATTCTGTGGGTTCAGTGTTTAATCGCAAGAATCGTCGAGGTGGATGTTGTATTCTTATTCAAAACTCACATAAATTTACTTCTATCAATGACATAAAACAATATTTAACAGAAGGTATTATTGAATGTTCAGGAATACATTTGTCTGAGCATAAATTATATGTATTCTGCATTTATAGACCACCAAAGGTCAGTGCTGAAGACATAAATAAATTCTTTAGAGTACTTGACTCTCTTTTGAATCGGTTTTGTTTTGGTAAAAATAAGGTTATACTCTGTGGTGACTTCAACATTAACACAATAAAAAAGAGTAAAGAATCTATTGAACTAATGCAAATAATATCTTCATTTAATCTTAAAATAGGGATAAACGAACCAACTAGGATGGCCAGTGGAACATGCATTGACAACTTCATGTTTAACATACTCGTACGTGGCTGCGAAGCAAGAGTCCTAGACTCCTAGAGTCCGCGCAAAGACTTACATGTCCAGTAAACCTCAGCTATTCTCTTAAATATTGGTTCATTCAAAGACGCGACTATAGCAAAGGAAACATGGAAAAAATCAACGATTGCCTAAACGCTTTAAGTTTTAATAGTGTGTTTACAAGTGATGACCCAAATGTAGCGTTTGATTTTTATGATGATTTCTGTCTATTTTATAACCTATGTTTCCCTACAAAGTGTACCAAAATTAATGCGAAAGCAAATTCAATATGGATATCAAAGGTTATCAGACTATGTTGCAAGCGTAAACGTCAGTTATTATGGCAGTATCGAAAAAACAGAACAGAACATAACAAAAAAACCTTTAAAGAACTGTCAGCGAGGTTAAATCGTATTATAAAATGACGCAAAAAACTAAGAATGATAACTACATAAATAATTCAAATAATAAAAGTAAAGCCACGTGGACTGTAATTAACAGAAATAAAATGAATGTACCAAAACAAGAAATACAACAAATAAATATAAATGAAATTACAATTAAAGAACCCCTCAAAATAGCCAACGAATTTAATGAATATTTTATTAATCAAATTACTAAATTAGTCCCCCATAACGCACCAATTAATATTTCAGGTAAATCTAATTCAATATTTATGAAACCCACTACTCCAAATGACATTCTAAACGTAATTAAAAAACTAAAATCAACAAACAGTACAGGCTATGATGACATTTCGACTAATGTTTTAAAATATGTATCAACTAAACTAGCACCCATACTAAGTCATATAATCAATCTTTGTATATCCCATGGAGTTTTCCCTGAAAAATTAAAGTTTACTGTGATTAAACCTATCTTTAAGAAAGGGGACAGAAACGAAATGAGTTGCTATAGACCTATTGCGCTAATGCCAATTTTGTCCAAAGTTTTTGAAAAAGTAATCCATGAAAATATATATAATTACTTCGAAGCAAATAACTTACTTGCAAATGAACAAATAGGTTTCAGAAAAGGCAAGAGAAGAAATATCCTTCGTGACCTCCACTCCGTGGTCGAGTGGCGTACGCACCGGTTTCAAGGTGTCGCTAGCTCTGAGGTCCCGGGTTCGATCCCCGGTCGGGTCAATGTAGAAATTCACATTTCTACATTGTCTCGGGTCTGGGTGTTTGTGGTACCTTCGTTGTATCTGGATTCCATAACACAAGTGCTTTAGCAACTTACTTTGGGTTCAGAACAATGTATGTGATGTTGTCCGCATTTATATAAAAAAAAAAAATATGGCAATTTTCACATTTTTGCGTAATATTATGATAGAGCTTGATAAAAAAACTATTCGTGTGCCCTAAATATGGATTTAACAAAAGCTTTTGATTACGTTGATCACAATATATTATTAAATAAGTTATATGCCTACGGAATCAGGGGAAATGTTTATGATCTGATAAAGAGTTATCTTAGCAATCGAAAACAGACTATTCAAATAAAAAATTAACTACTTACGAATCTAACTACAAAAATAATAATTTTGGGGTACCACAAGGTAGTGTATTGGGGCCATTGTTATTTATTATATATATTAATGATTTACCTGGAGTAACGCCTAATAATACTGTTTTATTTGCTGACGACAGTACAATTATATTTACTGGAAAAGATAAAGGCCAAATGGAAATAGATATAAATAATACTTTAAATAATATTGTTAAATGGCTAATTTCAAGAATTTACAAATTAATTTAAGCAAAACAAAACTGATGACGTTTAGAAACAGGGTTGATGCATTAAAAGAAATGGATAAGGTTCTCAGACACAAAAATTGAACAAGTAAATGTAACAAGATTCTTGGGAGTAAACATCGATTCTCAGTTAAATTGGAAACCACATGTGGAAATGTTATGCAAAAAACTAAATCAATATTCGTATGCAATCTACATGCTATCAAAAACAGTTAATACACCTACACTTCTTACAGCCTATCATGGGTACGTTACCCCTCTTTTGATGTATGGTGTTATGTTCTGGGGCAACTCTGCTGATAAAGTAATGGTATTTAGAGCGCAAAAGAAATGCGTTAGAGCGATGTTTAGGATGCCGCAGACAGAAAGCTGTAGACCAGTGGTTCCCAAACTTTTTTTTCTCGTGGACCACTTTCAAATTTTGCTGGTTTCGGTGGACCCCCTGCCTTCTACATTTCTACCACATACTTGAAGTTAGCAAAAAATAAAAATTATGTCGCTCGTGAGTTCTGTCCCTACATTCCGATAGGTAAAATCAAAACGAAAAATGGTACATTATATAATACTTTTTTTATTAAAAGAATAGAATTACAAGAAAAATTAAATAGTAATGTAGGTTCAGGTCATTATTTAATTTAATGGGAAGCACTTGGAGAGTGAGGAAAGAGAAGAGAAGGAATTTGATGGAGTGTCAGCTAACAATCAATGTTCGGCTTTATTTTTGTGAGCAATAACCGCAAATACTCTGTGATGCTTATTTTGCTCATTTTTTTCTTAAGAGATCTGTAACGGCGCTAAAACTCCTTTCGACAAGGTATATCGAGGGAAAAGCTATTAAAAATTTCCTTGCTATTTCCCACAGTCCAGGATATTTTTTGGATATTTCTGATTGCATCCAAAATGTTTGGTAGCCTTTTTAAAATTTATATAGATTTATGATCCATGGTTGTTTATCTATCGTTAGCATAGGATATTATTTTACTATTACGGAAATAGAATAACGGCTTATAAAAGGTAAAAAAAAACAACTTATAAAC
Organism: Trichoplusia ni; assembly: GCF_003590095.1. Taxonomy (NCBI): domain Eukaryota; kingdom Metazoa; phylum Arthropoda; class Insecta; order Lepidoptera; family Noctuidae; genus Trichoplusia; species Trichoplusia ni. The sequence goes on from NC_039505.1 coordinate 729,436, forward strand.
CGCTAAGACAAATACAGACGTTTTCACAAATCGGTATCAATTTTAAAGTACTTATGTGCCACTAATTTTAGAAATAAACATTGTCTACGAAGTGTGTGGTGTACGACGGTGTGAAGTCCCAAAATTGTCCATAAAAACAATAACTAACATTGCATCAAATCAATGAGTTCACGCGGCCCGTGTATATGCGTATTTTTTGTCTGCGGCTTCATTTTTAAAACGTGACAAACTGGTATCGAGGCAACCAAGCTTCGCCCTTTTCCCGTCGCCCGCGAACCGCTCGCTCTTTCCAAAAAGGAATAGTTTTGATAAAACGAAATCAATTTAAAATTATTATGAAATTACTATTTTATAAAATTAGTAGTTATTTGCAAAAAAAAATACAAAATTAATTGCCCTGCAATATTACTTATTCAGCCTTTTTAGAGAAGCAGTATTACTCTCGCGGAAAAGCAATTGAATAAAACGTGCTGTGTTTGTCTTCAAGTGAAAGAGGACAATCAATATATCTGTAAGTTACTAAACTACCTATCTATATAAGCAGTTGTGATCTACCGACTTGTACAGTGTACACGTAAACAAAATACTTAAGAACTACAACAAAAAAGGTTTTACTTGTCTCCGGCACTAGCTATTTGCTAGTGCCGTAATATGTATACATTTTGTCACACTTTGTCGCACAGTTTTTCTCTTTACTGTCAACAGCAGATAAATTTTTGTGGACCCCCATTAACATCTTATGCACCCCCATTTTTTATTTACGCCTACGTAGACCCCCAGCAAGACTCCCGTGAACCCCTGGGGGTCCACCTGGACCACTTTGGGAATCACTGCTGTAGACCAATATTTCCTAAAATTTAAGTTTTAACACTTCCCTGTCTATACAACGTGTAACGGAATAAACGCAAGACCTCAGACACCCCAATTAGAAAATTAAATTATAGAACTAAAGAAACATCTGTAATTCGATTTACCTAAAGAACGCTATGTTTTTTTTATAAAATAGTTGTCCTAGCTGGACGCATAATGTTTGAGCATATTACTGTATCCCTACGCACACACTCATAGCGCATACTCGTGCGCGTGCCTACGTAACATGTAGGTAGGAGTAGAAAGCAATGCATGTAAGCTTAGGTATGTATCTTTACGTTTAATGGCCGAATATTACGTACCTAGCTAAAATTAGTAAGTTGTGGTATTACCCTATTAATTATTGTTGCCAGCCTTTGCCCAGCTGTAGGACAGTATACGCTAAATAAAAAAAATAAAAAATATTGTTAGTTGCCTAACTAGTAAAATAATGATTTCATCTTTACATCACACTTACAGGCTTTTTTTATGGTGGGAAAAATCATCTAATGACGAATCCCGCTCTTGGGCGGAGCGAGAGACAGTGTCAGACTCTTACTGACTAAACGACCCACCCCGTTCCAACGTTGCCTTTCGCACTGGGTCCAGGCCTTCTTTTCAGAAAAAGAACCCGGGCCCCAGCTGGCTTCGACCCTATTACAGGGTCCCTACGTTTTTCGGACAACTCCTTGAGGCGCGCGGGAACAGTGCGTGCCGTCGACGACTGGGCTTGGTCCGGAATCTTACCAGACGACTGAACGGCGAACTACCCATTGCTCGCCGTCCGCACACTTACTACTACAGGCTTTGAACTTCGAATAATTCAGTTCAACTACGGATAGCTAAGAAGTTCTTTTAAATTGAGCAACCTTTCATCCCACTGCGATTTATCAGTACGGCAATACCTAAAGTCAGACATGTCACGCGTCTTTTAACCGATTTCGCGATATTACCACCTACTCGTCAGTGTGTTTACATTTTTAAGGTTCCGTACCAAGAGGATAAAATTGTCCCTGTTGTTAAGACTTCGCTGTTGCCGCTATAAAAAGAAATACTAAAAACGGAATAAAATGAATATTTAAATGGGTTATTCATACAACAAACGTGAATTTTTGGCGGTTTTTTGTCGATAATGGTACGGAATCCTTCGTGCGCGAGTCCAACTCGCACTTGGCCGGTTTTATTATTACGTAGGTATAAAACATATTCAGTGTTTAAAAGATTTCAATCATTTATGTATTTACAGTAGTAAATAAGTATTACGAAGGTACATACCTGAGCTATTTACACCAAATACTTCTTCTTCGTCCTCTTTTTAAAAGATTTTCAAAATGTCCACCACCTTGCTCGGTACACATTATTGCACGTTTTCTTAAGTTAATTTTTAATTTGTTAAGCACTTCAGTTTCACTTTTCACTTTAACAAACGCGAGTTCAATTTTATGTTTGAGGTCATTTATACTGGTTGCTTCGTTTACATACACTAGCGATTTTATTCGACCCCACAAAAAGAAAGTCCAACGGTGTTAGATCGGCAGATCTGGGAGGCCACGGTATAGGTCCTCCACGTCCAATCCAATGAGAGCCATACTCCGCATCAAGATGCCGTCGAACGTTCCACGTGAAATGCGCGGGAGCTCCATCATGTTGGTAAAACACGGGTCGTCGTAACAACGAGAGAGGGACCTCCTCCAATAACTGGGGCAATATCTCTTGCAAGAAGTGTAGGTAAGTATCTTCAGTAAACCTCGGTAAAAACACAGGGCCGAGTATGTGTGTACCTACAACTCCCGCCCACACGTTCACGGAGAACCTGTGCTGAAATGAGTCTACACGACATGCATGTGGATTTTCGTGCCTCCACAAATGCATGTTATGTTGATTGTAAATACCAACTCGTGTGAAGGTGCTCTCGTCCGTCCAGATGATGTTTCGTTGCCAGTTTCCAACAACCATCTACAAAATTGCAGTCGTGGCAAGTAGTCAGTCGGCATTAGCTCCTGACAACGTCGTAGATGGAAGGGGTGTTCGCCATCAGCACGTAACGTTCTCCACACGTACATGTGGCTGCAGTCAAACAACGACGCTGCTTCCCTCGTGCTGCTCTCTGGATGTTCATCGAAATAATCGAGAATGTTTTCCTGCAAACGAGTAGAGCGCACATTCGTCCCTCTATCCAAGGCCGTGTTAGGACGAAACGTACCGAAGTCCCTCAGGCGCTGAGTTGCACCTAGCATTGTCCTGGCGCTCACTCTGGTACCATGTCGTTCATTGAAGACTCGACACGCTAACTCCACATTATCGTCGCAACGAGCCAGTGTCCTGACCATCTCAGTACACTGGATATTGCTGTACCGGAAAGCCATCGCGCGCGTAAACAACAACAACAAAATTGCGTAATTCACTTGTCGGTTGCCGGCGAATGACTAATTTGGCGGCACGTGCGCCGGCGGCATATCAAACAAAAGCGGGAACTCAAAGGGCTAAGTCAGTAAATTATTGCATCTCGCTCTTTCATATTGATTTAGCGTTTGCAAAAAACGTACCTATGATTTTCTAATATTTTGTCATTTCTCTACAAAATATTGTGAATGCGGAATTACAAATTCAGTAATGCATTTAAAAAAGCTTTATTGCTTTGAGATAAGTTTGAAATTTCCTAAAATGATGTTTTTATTTAACTAGCTTAAATGTAAAAACCTACGTGTGTGTGTAGGTAAGGATAGAAGTGATATTGTTATTTTTACAAATTCGGTTGTGCAGTTAAGTAAGACGTATTGCTTGGAAATAAAGACTAATCTTTCTTAAATTAAATATTTTACCTTTCGCACACTATCATACTTTATTCTAAAATGTATTGATTTTTTTACGTGTGTGTATGGATGGATATTAAGCGATCTACAAATTCAGCCGTGCATTTTTATGGGCTTTTATTACTTTGAGCTAAGGCTTATAATTCCCTAAATAAAATATTTGATTACGTTGGTTTTACGCAGTGGTCCTAATTTAGATTAAATGAAGGATATTTCTGGAGAAAATTAACACATATGGGAATCGATTCAGAAGCCGATTCTGAGCAAACTACTTTCAGGTCTTGCGTTTATTCTGTTACATGTTGTATATATTGGATATGATTATGTTTGTCAGAAATAAAAGCAACTTTTTTGTTAAACTGAAAAGCAAGAGACACCAATTTAAAATAAGCTTTACTTGTAACAGAACTGGTCTTTTGAATAATAGTGTGTTTTGCATGATCCCTAGAGTGTACAACCATTTACCTAACTCCTTACTCAAAATATCAAATAATAATATTTTTTAAAATCAAGTAAAGAAAATACTAATAGACAAATCGTATTATTCGGTAAAAGAATTTCTTGATGATAAGTTATAAAAAACTGTTAATTTGAATATAAATTTACTTATTTTAACATTTCTTATGGACTAATACGAATGAAATATAGTATAATATATTAATATTTATTTAAAATTCTCTAGTGACTATTTCAGCTCTTTGACATTATGTATTTTTTCCATTATATTAAGATTAATAACTGAATGTAATGTTATTATTGTAAGATTGTCATTTTTCGTAATTGTATGGACTATTTTTCTAGATATGTTTGCATGACTCTGTGTTTAATTCGTCTGTACCTAATCTGCATTTTAATTTGCATGGCGTGAGCCTGATTATGGCGATTTATAATTTCACTTAAGAACATCTTGTTAACTTACCCATATTCTGCAAATAAAGTATTTGAATTTGAGAAATGCGAATTACTTAGTAGCCCGTCCGCCTAGAACTAATTGTGAAAAGAAAAGTGTTAAGATTTACAATGAGTTACCATTGGCTATAAAAAATTCAAAAAGCTACGCTAGCTTTAAAAACCAATTAAAGGCTTATATAAGAAACCTCCGTAGTCGAGTGGCTGTGAGGTCCCGGATTCCATCCCCGGTCGGGTCAATGTAAGAATTAACATTTCTACATTACCTCGGGTCTGCGTGTTTGTGGTACCTTCGTTGTACCTGAATTCCATAACACAAATGCTTTAGCAACTTACTTTGGGTTCAGAACAATGTATGCGATGTTGTCCGCTTTAAAAAAAAAAGAAAAAAATAATAATATAATACATATTTAATTTCTTTGATTTCTGTGGTTTTGAAAATAATATATTTAAATAAGTACCTAATAAAAATATAAACATATATATGTATATGTATATATATTATATAATATTATCTATACTATACTAATATATAAAGCTGAAGAGTTTGTTTGTTTGTTTGAACGGGCTAATCTCAGGAACTATTGGTACAAATTGAAAAAATCTTTTTGTGTTAAATAGACCATTCATCGAGAAAGGCTTTAGGCCATAAACCATCACGCTGAGACTAATAGGAGCGAAGATACAATGGAAAATGTGAAAAAAACAGGGCAGGTATAAATCATAACTTATATCTTCTACCCACGGGGACGAAGTCGCGAGCAACAGCTAGTAATAATATACAACCAGCAACAATAATGTTGTACACGCCATTAATGCCGCATCCATCTCATTAGTTTACTTGTTCATCCATGCACTTTTTACTACCCGTCCGTGTTTGCTTGGTTCATGACTTAGTTTTAATATTCTACCCACCTATTGTTTGCCACATAGTTGTCGCTTTCTACCCACTTATTGTAAAAAAAATATTTCTCCTTTTTGTTTTATTAATGTTTAGGTTATACATAGCTCTGTGCGCTCACAAATTGAAAATAATATGTAAACATAGATTTTCAGTAAGTGAATTATTGATGTTATTCTTATGATAAATAAAGTTATTCTAAACCTAATAGCTTCTATCGACTGGTCTCCTATATACTCGGTGATTTTTAGTCGTCTTACAAAAGCAGCCCAGTTCATGTATCCGACGTAAAATACCCCTAGGCGCGATTTTTTTTTTATTATCAACTAAGATAGTAAGTGTAATAGGTATGAAGAAAAATGAAATGAAATCATTTATTCTGTAAGTAGGATATATCATCACTTTTACATGTCTTATTTTTTGAGAACGCTAGAGTCGACATTTCCTATCTGACTACCCTGAGAAGAAATGTCGAAACAAACTCAAGGGGTCACAGTCTCTTTTAAAGTCCAGACAATTTCAATGCGAATAGATATGTATAAACCAATGCACGGTATTTTTTTGGACTGGCCTTTTGAAGAAAGTACCAGATCGATCTGAGCAAGGGAAAAAAACAAATAATCTCACTCAAATCGCCAGTTTGAGAAACTACAATTAACATATACCTGCATAAAGTTTATACTTACAATAAAATAAAATAAAAGCAAAAAAGATTGAAAAAAAAAAAAAAAACTACTTTTACGGATTTTATCGCGGTTTAATTTTAGATTTTAGTTCCCGACGTTTCGAAACCTTTGCAGGTATCATGGTCACGGGCAGACTGAGATGGCGTTCGTCTTGACAGGAGATGTTGCTCGTTCTACCTTCATATTTTAATTAATTATTTGTGGTCCGACCTACGCAGTATGAGCTCACTGTGTCTTGATGTATGGGTTGCCAAAGATACACAAACCAAACGCCCCGCTACGTCCTATTGTAAGCCAAATCGACACACCAACCTACAGATTGGCTCAGCACGTCGCGAAAACACTCTCACCACTCAGAGGCAACACTACAGCGTTTGTGAAGGATTCATACCACTTTGTCAATGAGATTAAACATCTACATCTTCATGACAATGAAGTAATGGTTAGTTTCGACGTACAGTCCTTGTTTACATGCCTACCAGTTAAGGATTGTATTGAAATTGTTTCCAAGAAGCTAGCAGAGAACAACCTACCTCTAGAATATGCAGAACTTCTCGAGCACTGCCTCACATCTGGCTACCTACTGTGGAACAATAAATTCTATGTACAAGTAGATGGTGTAGCGATGGGCTCGCCTGTATCCCCTGTAGTCGCCGATATATTCATGGAAGACTTCGAGGAGACAGCCTTAAAAACAGCTCCTTTCACTCCCAGGTTTTACAAACGGTACGTAGATGATACTTTCACAGTTTTACCATCTAGTCAAGTAAATGCATTTTTAAAACATCTCAACTCCATTAATAACAAAATTCAATTCACTATGGAGTTGGAGGATAATAAATCTCTTGCCTTCTTAGACATATTAGTTAAAAGAAATCCTGATCAGACCATAAGTCACACCGTGTATCGAAAGAAGACCCATACAGATAGGTACTTAAACGGTGAATCTCACCACCACCCTAAACAGTTAGCTACCGTGGGAAAATCCTTGTTTCAGAGAGCACACGGACTCTGTGATGACAGACACCTTGCCGCTGAGCTTCAACACGTCAAGCAAGTACTGCGAGACAACAAGCTCCAAGTTCCACGGCCCCGTCACAGAAACCGAGTGAAGCCAGCCACTGTTGATCGTTTGCCTGCTGTACTACCATACGTCAGAGGAGTCACTGACAAGATTGGTTACATCCTGAAGCGAGCTTCAATTAAAACATACTTCAAGCCGCCCAAGAAGATTAGCCAGTCCTTACCATCCGTCAAGTGTCACATACCTCTACAAGATGCAGGAGTATACAAACTAGATTGTGACTGCGGCCTCTCTTACATCGGTCAAACCAAACGAAGCATAGGGACCCGCGTTAAAGAACACATAGCTGACGTGAAACACCGCCGCTCAACGAAGTCTGCAGTCGTCGAACATGCTGAAGGTTCCAGCCATTATATTAGATTTGACCAACCACAGATCCTCGCTAAAGAACCCAAATTCCTACCTAGGATGTTTCGAGAGGCTATTGAGATTAAAAAACACCCTAATTTCAATAGAGAAGATGGCTGGAAGATATCACCTACTTGGGATCCAATAATAAATAAACTCAAGGCCAAACCCAAGAGCAGCGCTGCAAGACATCAAGACACAGTGAGCTCATACTGCGTAGGTCGGACCACTAATAATTAATTAAAATATGAAGGTAGAACGAGCAACATCTCCTGTCAAGACGAACGCCATCTCAGTCTGCCCGTGACCATGATACCTGCAAAGGTTTCGAAACGTCGGGAACTAAAATCTAAAATTAAACCGCGATAAAATCCGTAAAAGTAGTTTCATTTCAATGTCTAACATTCGCGTAAACCTAAGAAACCACTATAAAAAAATAAAATAAAATTAATAATTCGGTAAACATTATATGCAAAAGCACAAAATATGTCAAAAATTGTATAAATGTATATGCAAAAGCACAAAACATGTCATCAATTAATTAAAACGTATCATATGCAAAATGCAAAACACATGTCAGCATGCAGAAGATAACCGGGCAGCAATAGACAGCTCTATTAGCGATCAGCTCAATCCCATGCGTTTTTATCAGTAAGATAGTCAGATATCTTGTAATATCCTTTTTTGGATAACTTAGCTTTGACATATACTTTAAACTTCTTAATAGGTAATTTACGAACGTCAATGGGAAGTTTATTGTAAAAACGTATACATTGACCCATGAACGAGTTGCTAATTCTGTGGAGACGAGTGGAGTGAACAGCCAAATTATGTTTGTTTCTAGTGTTCAAGGAATGTACATCAGACATTTTTACAAATTCAGGCTCGTTTTTGTGAACATACATTAAATTTTTAAGTATATACTGTGATGTCACAGTCAGAATGTTTATTTCCTTGAATTTCTCCCAGAGAGAAACTCTTGGCCCTAAGCCGTAACTCGCGCGAATGGCTCTTTTTTGCAAGACGAATATGGAATTAATATCGGTACAGCTGCCCCAGAGGAGAATGCCGTACGTCATTAAGCTATGAAAGTAACTAAAATAAACTATTCTGGCTGTATCCACATCAGTTATCTGTCGGATTTTTTTCACAGCATATGCGGCTGAACTTAATCTTCCAGACAACCTTTCAATATGTGGGCCCCACTGCAATTTGGCATCAACAGTTATGCCAAGAAAAACAGTTGACTCAACAGGGTCCAACTCTACTCCGTTTAGTTGAACATTGGTATCTAGTTGCCTCACATTAGGCGTTGAAAATTTTATCAATTTAGTTTTAGCCGAATTCAAAAGTAGATTATTTACATTACACCAATGGACAACCTTCGAAAGTGCATTGTTCACTTCATCGAAATTTAGGAGTTGACGTTTAATTTTAAACACAAGTGAGGTGTCATCTGCAAATAACAAAATTTTGTGATTTTCCCTTACATTAAAAGGTAAATCGTTTATGTAAATAAGAAATAAAAATGGTCCTAGAATTGAACCCTGCGGAACACCCATTGTAACCACAGCACCTTCAGATCTTTTACCGTTCACATCCACTCTCTGAATTCTATTTTCTAAATAAAATCTTAAAAGACTAAGAGCATTTTTTGAATACCATAATGGTGCATTTTGTTGATAAGCGTTTCATGACATACACTATCAAAGGCTTTGGACAAGTCACAAAACACGCCCAGAGCATCCCGCGAATTCTCACAAGCCTCGAATATATTTTTTAGTAATTCCACACCTGCATCTGCAGTAGACCTACCCTTAGTAAAACCAAATTGTTTCGTATGAAACAAGCGGTGTTTATTAAAATGTCCTAGCATTTGATTTAAAATTAATTTCTCAAAAATTTTGCTCAGAGTGGGCAAAATTGAGATGGGCTGAAAATTTGTGGGATCGGTTGTACTACCTGATTTAAATAGTGGAATAACCTTACTCAACTTCATTACATTTGGAAAAACACCGGAAGTGACACAAGAATTGAACACTACTGCCAGATGAGGGGAGATGGATTTAATTATTGAAGAGACAATATGCACAGACATTCCCTAGAGATCAGCAGTCTTTTTTTCTTCTATTTGTCGAAATGACTCAAAAATATCTTTGCTACTAACAATCGTAAATTCAAAACCTGTGCCACATTCTTCTACACATTCCTTGAGTATCGATAATGGTTGGAGACGACAACAAGGTCTTAGGTCCGTATTACAGAAGGCTACTCAAGTCCTAATCTCTGTTTAAAACTAGATTTGAGTTTTCATTTTAGAACGCTCCTCAAGCATAGATTCGGTGACCATAGTTCAGCTGAGTGTAGATCTCATTCTAAATCATTACTCAGTTCTAGATTACTACTTAAGTAGAGATTTGATCAGTGATTACTCAAGTGTGGTCGACACCGCGCTTGAGCAGAGATTTCCCTTTGAGTTAAGCAAAGTTAAGTTAGTTGTTGCAATTGGAATATTTGTAAAGAAATTTTCAAACTCTGTTGCCACCTCCATATCTGACCTTACATCAACATCATTAATTTTAAGGTGAAAGTCTATTTGTTTCACAGAAGTTCTCCCGGTTTCTGAGTTTATTATATTCCAAGCAGTTATAATTTTATTTCAAGAAGACGAAATTTTATTTTTATCAAGCTGTTGCCCGCGACGTCGTCCCCGTGGGTAGAAGACATAAGTTATGATTTATTTATTTATTTATCAGGAACAATATACATTGTGCTTGATACATTACATACATCATCATTATTAATATTAAAATTAAAATAAATTCTCAAGTGAACATGCAGCAATAATATTAAAAGAAAAAAGATTAATAAAAACAGTAACAAAATAAAGCATTTTTTTTTTAATAGAGAATTGGTGTATTAATATTAAATTATATTTCATCTACTGAGTACAAGTTTTTACTTAACAGAAATGCTTTGAGCTTATCTTTAAAAGAGCTAGTATATAACAAAATCTTTAAATCCGCTGGCAGTCTATTAAATATTTGTACAGCTTGGTAATGAAGGCTATGCTTGACAATATTAAAATTAGGTACAACTTTATTTTTTAAGTCCTTTCTACGAGTGGTTTCTTTGGCTATTCTTTCTTTCTCAGACTCGTATTCATGGATATATTTTTTAAAATTAATTAACAACACAAGTATGTATAAGCTGGGCAATGTTAGAATATTTAAACGTTGAAAATGGGATCGACAGCTTTCTCTTTGTGTAATTCTTACAATCGTAGGAATTGCTCTTTTTTGGAGAATGAAGGCTCGTTGAGAATTATAAATGTAGCTTTTCCCCCAGAACTGTATACTATATCGAAGTCTGGATTCGACAAGAGCATAATATACCATCTTTAACTGTTCCGTATTTATTTCGTCTCTCAAAGTCCTCAAAGCATAACACGCAGATGATATAGTAGAGTCTATGTGTGCTAGTTCTTTTTTCCAGTTTAGCAGGTCATCTAAATGGATACCTAGAAATTTAACTTCTCTCACTAATTCTATCTTTTCATTGTTAAGGGTTATATCCATATTATCTTTATTGCCTGCAGTGGTTCGAAACAACATCATGTTCGTTTTTTTAATATTTATTATTAATCTGTTTGTACTGAACCAAAAATTAAATGCTGCCAATGTAGTATTGACCTTGTCTGTTAGTTCACTAATACTTTTCGCCCCCACTACAGCGTTAGTGTCATCAGCAAAGACTGTGAGATTAGTGTCTGGGATGTTTATTTTAATATAATTTATCTAATTGTTAGTGAAAATAATAAAAAGAATGGGACCTAATATCGAACCCTGTGGTGCGCCAGTGGTAATATTAATCATGGATGATTGGTATGTTTTTCGTTGTCCATTCTGTTCTGTAGTACTGGTTTCTACATACATTTTCCTGTTTCTTAAATATGATGTAAATAATTGCAGGGCTCTGTCTCTGACACCATAATAATTCAATTTAGCAATAAGTAGATTGTGATCCATCGTATCAAATGCGGAAGATAAATCTAGGAAAATCCCTGCTACCTTTAATTTATGATTTATTTTGCTAATCACATCATCAGTAAGTTTATAATTAAAATAACAAAAAAAATTATACCTGCCCTGTTTTTTTCACATTTTCCATTGTATCTTCGCTCCTATTAGTCGCAGCGTGTTTATAGCCTAAAGCCTTCCTCGATTAATGGTCTATTCAACACAAAAATATTTTTTTCAATTTGGACCAGTAGTTCCTAAGATTAGCACGTTTAAACAAACAAACAAACTCTTCAGCTTTATATATTAGTATATATATAGATGTACAAAGATTTTGCGAAGACGCAAGCTTTTTTAATAGTCTTTGAATAGATTCTTACATAATTTTTAAAATTTTCACTTTGATTGTGTTTTTTTTTCCTCATACAATTCATATAATCTAAGTCTGCTTTTAAAAATTCCTGGTGTTGCCCAATCACTGAATGTAAACCGATCACATACCGGAAGTGATCTTGGGGTAAAAACCTTCCTAAATTCTGAATTTATTAAGTTAAAAAGAATAGAGTAAGCTTGATCTGGGTTATCGTGGAAGGGAAAACCAGACAATTTTTCATTCAAATTCATACTAAAACATTCTAAACGATATTTAGACACTGGAATATATTTTATAGTTTTGCGCTGAATTTCAACAATCTTTGTAGGATATGAGACTAACTGGCCGCAGTGATCAGACTCGAGTACATTAATAATTGATTTAAAAAAAGGTTTCAAATTTGTAAAAATGTTATCTATACAAGTTGCACTGCTGGCAGTTATTCTCGTTGGCTCAAGGAATGTCCTATGTAAATTATAAGAATAATGTTAAAAATTTATTCACAATAGAATTGTTTTCTAATAGGTTAATGTTAAAGTCTCCACAGATAACAACTGTTTTATTAGTACTGGAAATTTTTAAGAATGCATCTTCAAGTATTTTTTCAAATGTGTCATATAAAGCACATGGGGGCCTGTACACACTCAATATGAGGAACTGCTCAAGCTCAATACATGCCATCTCTGCAACTCGCTCAACAGATAGGCCTAGCGTTCTTTAAATTTAAGATTTTTGTTTACATTAATTAATGAGCCTCCACGTATCAAACTCACTCTGCTGAACGAGCTGGCCACCCGATAGTTGTTGAAGTTGAACATGAAATGATGGTCTTTTAACCAATGTTCAGTAATACATAAAATATCAATGCAATTACAGTTCATGAACAACTCCAACTCCAGTCCCTTACCCATCAAACCCTGAATGTTTTGATGAAAAATGTTAACAATATGTTTACTATTAGTTTTACTAATGACATTCAGTGACCTTGATGGATCAGGTACAGAAATTTGACAGTTACTGCCAGAGGTTAACTCTATTGTCTTATTATCTAATTTAAATTACTTGGAACAAATTCCAAGATTGTTTGAGAAAAGCTACTATTATCTATCTGCTCAATAGGAGCAGTGTGTTCAGCCAAGCAATGTGCTTTTTTTTAAAATACAATAAGATAGCGAATTTGCTATCTGTCCCTTATAATAATTACAAAGATAATAGTGGTTTCTTAGGTTTACGCGAATGTTAGACATTGAAATGAAATTACTTTTACGGATTTTATCGCGGTTTAATTTTAGATTTTAGTTCCCGACGTTTCGAAACCTTTGCAGGTATCATGGTCACGGGCAGACTGAGATGGCGTTCGTCTTGACAGAAGTTAGATTTAAGATGTTTACATTTATATTAAACTAGCTGTTGCCCGCGACTTCGTCTGCGTGGTTAGAAGATATAAGTTATGACTTTTTCTTCGCTCCTATTGGTCGCAGCGTGATGATATATAGCCTAAAACCTCCCTCGATTAATGGTATCTTCAACACAAAAATATTTTTTCAATTTGAACCAGTAGTTTCTGAGATTAGCGCTTTCAAACAAACAATCAAACAAACAATTAGTATATACATAATACATACATAGTATATACATAGTAATTAGTATATATATAGTACAATTAGTATATAGATGCCAACGATATCTTCGCTACGTTTCATCGATTTTTAATTTCTCGCGCGGAGATTTTAATATTACGATAACTCATTACCTATTAACATTTTTGGCGTAGTGTAAAAGGCAATTTTGTTCTATATTACATGCATAATATATCTAACTTATTTATTTGGATAAGGATTAATACTGTATTGTTAAAAAGAGGTTCGTAAGTAACCAATAATTTTACTGTATTAAGAAAACACATAAAAATGGTTATTGTGGGTTATCCTTGGAAGATAGACATATACCACCGCGGACTTTTTTGTAGATCTATTAAAGAGGTACAAACTTGCCATACATTGTTTTGTTGTAACTCAAAAGGTTTTGGCAGCGTTCTCGATGAAACCTCTCGAATGGCTTAATTTTATCCGACATGTTTAACTAATATCGCTGTAATATCGTCAGTTTACACAAAACCTAAACTTATTATACACTAAAACCTTCCTCAAGAATTGCTCTATCTATCGTTGAAAACCGCATAAAAATCCGTTCAGTACTTTTCTAGTTTATCGCGAACAGACAGACAGACAGACAGACAGACAGACAGACAGACAGACAGACGTGGCCAGGGACTTTGTTTTATAATATGAATATGTATAATAATATGTATAAGGATAAGGATAGCTGTTGCCCGCGACTTCGTCTGCGTGGTTAGAAGATATAAGTTATGACTTTTTCTTCGCTCCTATTGGTCGCAGCGTGATGATATACATATAGCCTAAAACCTCCCTCGATTAATGGTATCTTCAACACAAAAATATTTTTTCAATTTGAACCAGTAGTTTCTGAGATTAGCGCTTTCAAACAAACAATCAAACAAACAATTAGTATATACATAATACATACATAGTATATACATAGTAATTAGTATATATATAGTACAATTAGTATATAGATGCCAACGATATCTTCGCTACGTTTCATCGATTTTTAATTTCTCGCGCGGAGATTTTAATATTACGATAACTCATTACCTATTAACATTTTTGGCGTAGTGTAAAAGGTAATTTTGTTCTATATTACATGCATAATATATCTAACTTATTTATTTGGATAAGGATTAATACTGTATTGTTAAAAAGAGGTTCGTAAGTAACCAATAATTTTACTGTATTAAGAAAACACATAAAAATGGTTATTGTGGGTTATCCTTGGAAGATAGACATATACCACCGCGGACTTTTTTGTAGATCTATTAAAGAGGTACAAACTTGCCATACATTGTTTTGTTGTAACTCAAAAGGTTTTGGCAGCGTTCTCGATGAAAGCTCTCGAATGGCTTAATTTTTTCCGACATGTTTAACTAATATCGCTGTATTATCGTCAGTTTACACAAAACCTAAACTTATTATACACTAAAACCTTCCTCAAGAATTGCTCTATCTATCGTTGAAAACCGCATAAAAATCCGTTCAGTACTTTTCTAGTTTATCGCGAACAGACAGACAGACAGACAGACAGACAGACGCGGCGGGGGACTTTGTTTTATAATATGTAAGGATAAGGATAAATAAGTAGTTTTCAAATTATTATTAATAGTTTTCAAATTATTATTAAAACAGTTTTTATTACTTTTCATAAGTTTCTTTGTCTTTTCGATAACTTTTTTAATTTTAATATACTTCTTTAACTTGTTTTTACTTAATGTTAATTGTGAGTCTGATATCACAAGTTAAATCAATTGGTTCTATTTGATTACTACTACTACTACTACCCAAAAGTTAGTTGGCAGACGGAGTGGAACCAACCAGTTTATCAAACAGTGCATGTGTGCACTCTGTCTGAGTCTTCTGGCTGGCTGCGTCCATCGCGAGAACGGTGTCCTGGGCGACACTTAATCTACTCTTAAGCTCAGCGTTGTGCTTGAGGGTTAAGTCAAACTCATCGCTGCACTGGTCAAACTGATTAACTAAAAACTTAAGCTTGTCCCTTTCTTCAGTGACATTGACTAACTGACAATGAAGCTCTGCCTCTCTCACCTTTACGTTTGCTATTATTATTTAAAATTTGAAGTACCTCCTTCTCATTGTCATCCCGTTCCTTTAACAATTCCTCGCTCAAGTTCCTATATTTATTTAACTCTTGTAGAGTAAGTTGGAGTTTTGATTCCTCCATGCGAGCAGCACCTCTCCTGGTCATCACTCTGTCCATTTCAAAAATAAAAGGGGCGAGTGACAACTCAGAAGGATGTTATACTGGAATTATGGAAGGGTCATCCTTGCATAATTCTAGTACACAACGAGGGATTGCAAATGTTATACTAAGATTGTTGGAAATGCGTCCCGAGACATAAATAGTGCTATAAAATTGAAAAAATATATTGAAATAAACACTTACAGGGACTTTCTGATGACAATGCACTTTACAATGTTCGTAACAATTTAACTTGGTTTGACAGCGACACTCGTCTCAAGTTTAAAGCACTTTATTATAAAAAAAAATAATAATAAAACAATAATCTTTATTTCGGATAAGCAGCATCCATATGGGTTAGTAAACAATAGAAAAAACTTATACCTATATTAGTACACTTACAAAGCTATCTATTTGGAAACTAAGTGGTTGTTCAAAAAGCATCTTTGAGCAACAACACCTAACAAGGGAGAATCATATCTCTCCGCTATGATCTTCAGGATGGAATTGGAGCTATTCTGAAAAGGTTTCGAAACGTCGGGAACTAAAATCTAAAATTAAACCGCGAAAAAAAATCCGTAAAAGTAGTTTCATTTCAATGTCTAACATTCGCGTAAACCTAAGAAACCACTATGTAACCTATTTTTTTATCATGAACGTGTTCTAGTCATTGGATACATGAACTAGGCTGCTTTTGTAAGACGACAAAAAATCACGGTGTATAGCTCGGGTTTGGATAAAAGTTTAAAATATTTTTATGATAACATTTATTCAACTATAAATAACTGTGTTCCCAAGAAAAAGCGAAGTCGTGTAAGCTCGAGTGGTATACGAGTGAGATAATTCGCGACATAAAGCTCAAAGCTGTGTTTCACAAAAACTATAAAACTATTGGTTTAAGGGCTGATTACGAAGCGTTTGCCCGGTCTAGGTCCCAAGTCAAAGGTAAGATTGTAGAAGCACTGGAACTATACCGTCAACATGTGCAAAATAAAATGTCGAGCGACCTGAAGTCTTTCTGGTCTTATGTTAATTCTAAAAGACGAAAAGCTAGTAACCATAAGATTTTAAAAGATGGAGTAGCCTTGACAGGGGAACAAGCGGTACAATGCAGAAAAACCTAGATTAGACGTGGATGCGGCGATACTGGAAGTAGGCAGTCAGAATGGAGCAGCGCCAGTACATCTAGACAGATTGGAGTTACATGACGTAGAACGGGCTCTGCAGAAGCTTAAACCGAAAAAATCCTCAGGGCCTGACTGTATTCCACCGTACATTTTTAAGGACTGTCAGAAGAGTTTAGCAGAATCACTGTTACACATCTATAATCTGTGCCTTAAAACCACCAAGTTTCCCGAGATATAGAAGATTACCCGGGTCATACCGGTACCGAAGGGAGGTTCGGGAACTAAAGTAGAAGAATACAGACCG
Source organism: Trichoplusia ni (assembly GCF_003590095.1). NCBI lineage: Eukaryota > Metazoa > Arthropoda > Insecta > Lepidoptera > Noctuidae > Trichoplusia > Trichoplusia ni. The sequence goes on from NC_039505.1 coordinate 746,683, forward strand.
GTTGCAGTGTTGTCGACTACGGCTAAAGTATTTGAGTCGGCTATTCATAAAAGCGTTTACCAGCAGGTTAGCTCGCAATTTTCAGACGCGCAGCATGAATTTCGGCCAGCTAGAAATACCACCAGTAATGTATTGAGCTACATGGCGGATATGGTACCAATAGTAGACAGTGGGGGGCAAACCGATGCTGCATATTTCGACTTTAAAAAAGCATTCGACTTTGTCGATAATGACGTGCTTCTGAAAAAGTTAGCGGCTATCGGTTTCACTCCACATTTACTTAAGTTTATTGCGAGCTATATGAACGACAGGCAAAAGTATGTTGAGTACGCAGGATACCGATCTAAAGCTTACTATACAAGATCTGGGGTAAGCCAAGGCACAAATTTAGGGCCTCTAGAGTTCCTCCTAATGGTTAATGATCTGCCAAACGTTGTACAAGATTCTAAATGCCTACTGATGGCTGACGACCTCAAGCTTTATCTACGCATCACGAATCTGAAAGACTGCAAAGTGGTTGCTTGGAGCAAAAGTAATCTCCTGCAGTTTAACTTATCTAAATGTGTGACTATAAGTTTTCCGTGCTCACACTCACCCATCACACATACGTATAAGTGGACGGAGTGCCAATGGATAGGGTTACGGAAGTTAGGGATTTGGGAGTTCGTTTCACCACCGGACTAACGTTTCGTGATCATATATTGAAAATATGCAAAAAAGCATATAGAAATCTACGGTTTGTTCTTAGGATGGTCAAAGGGTTCACAAATATTAGAGCAAAAACGGCATTATATAATGCTTTAGTAAGAAGCCAACTAGAATGCAATGCAGTTATCTGGGCTCCACATGAGACTAAGTATAGTCTCATGCTGGAGCGGGTGCAGAATAGATTTATTAAGTTTAAATATATGAAACAATATGGGGTTTATCCATTTTATCCGTTAATGTACCCTACTTTGTTTGTCTTGGGTATGGTCGGATATAATGAACTGAGGGTCAGGAGGCAGCTTACACTGGTGACTTATATCTTAAAGATAATTAGAGGAGGGATACAAAATCCAGATATATTGCAAAGGGTTAATCTGGCAGTGCCCGATGGCTATGTGGGTCGTCGTCGGCAGCCAAGGTTGCTGGCGGAAACGCGTGCGCGAACTAACTTGCTTCGAGAAGCGCCACTCACCACTCCGCACTCTAAATCTCATCGCGGGTAACATTGACATATTCTGTTGCTCTTTTGGTGAATTTACTAAAGTAGCAACCCATAGGATTTGTTACGGCACTTAATAGCAGTGGAATACGTATTTTTAATTAAAAAGAGTGTTATATTTTAGTTTGAAGCCTTGGCTCCTGAGCTAGGCGGTACCTGTGTTAGCAGGAATCAGTGTCTTCACCCATTTATGGAGCATTTTCTTTTTATAGTATTAAAATAACAGAAAAATTAAAATGTGTGTGTATGTATGTGTGTGTGTGTGTGTGTGTGTGTGTGTGTGTGTGTGTGCTTGTTAGCGTGATCTACTGGGGTGATTTCTTGCTGTTTCATTATGAGATTGAGAAGGTATAGTTGCTTTCGTACAGTGTTGTTGTGGGGAACCGGTATGGTTTGAAGGTTATAACTTTTAGTAGTGATCTTTGGGCTCTCTCGAGGTGAATCATATAGGTTTTGCAAGCACCTCCCCATGCGGTGATGCAGTAACCGACAGTTGATTGTGCTAATGCTAGATAAACCTCACGCAGAAGCTTAGAATCGGCCACTTGCCGTAGTCTCTTAAACGCCCATATAAGTTTCCTAACACGAGAGGCAGTCTGCTCAATGTGGGCTCGCCAGCTAAGTCCCTCATCAAGTAACACACCCAAGTACTTCAATGTCTTTTTTGTGTAAATAGCAGACACGAGCATGGAAGACTGTCGTTGGGGTCAACGCAGGAGTGTGCTTTAAGCTTTATTATTGCAGGTTTAGTTTTTGCGAAAGTAAATTGGAGAAATGAGGTTTTTGAAATGTTAAGGGTAAGTAAATTTAGTTCTAGGCAATGGATTATATTACGTAAGCCTGCCTCTGCAGCTTGCTGTGCTGCGTCCCAAGTCTCTCCATAGAATACTAGTACAGTGTCGTCTGCATAGCTAAAGATTTTACCCTTAGCAAGAGACTGCTGGCAAAGGTCATTCATATAGAGCAGGAAAAGACTCGGAGATAGGCAGCTACCCTGAAGCACGCCATACTCGACACTAGCTTCATTACTAATGACCTCGCCAATCTTTACTTTTTGTGTCCTGTCTTTCAGGAAGTCTGCAAAAATGCTAAGAGCCCTTCCCTGGATTCCAGCATGTTCTAATTTGTTCACAAGGGTTGGAATTTTGATAGTAACTGTCGTGAGAATGATTCATTATTAAATGATGTAACGGTTTACTTACGCGTATTTATCGGGGTAGCCCGACTAGTTTCGGACCCAACCGGAGTTGAATCGAATCGCGAGTCGAACTTCGACTCGCGATCCCGCCGCGTCTGCTCATGATTAAGGACTCCGGTTGGGTCCGAAACTAGTCGGGCTACCCCGACAAAATACGCGAGAGTAAACCGTTACATCATTTAATAAGGGTTGGAATGCAGACAGTGTCAAAGGCTTTGGCTAGATCCAGGAAAACACCCAGACATTTTTGCTTTGTATCCACTTTTTCGGTCACGAAATCAACGAGTTGGTTAACTGCGTCTGTGGTGCTTTTCCCGGATCTAAAACCAAATTGTTTGTCTGATATTATATTGTAATGCTCTAGATATTTCATGAGTCTACGGTTCAACAGTTTTTCCAGTATTTTTGACAGTGCTGACAGAACTGAGATAGGTCTATAATTCTTGACATCGTCCTGGTTTCCACCCTTGTGAATAGGTGTAATTACGGATTTTTTAAAGGTTCGGGGAAACACTCCTTGTTCGAAACAGGCTTCAATAAGCTTTGTAAGAGGAGGGACTAGCACTTCTTTACCCAGTCTGAGGAGTTTAGCCGGGATAGAGTCCCATCCTGTGGCACAGTCATTTTTCAGATTATTAATTACTGTCTCCACTTCAGCTTCATCCGGAGAAAGTAGGACCATGGAATCACGAACAAGCAATTGAAACACCCCCTGTTTCAATTTTGTATGCGGCAAGTGAGGAGTTTTGTTTATTTATGATGTTGTCTGCTAATTGCTTTCCGACATTCGAAAAATAGTGATTTATTTGCTCAATGGCATTAGGCACTTCGGCTTCATCAGTGGCAGGTAGAAGTTTGTCAGCTGATATTGGTTCGTGGATTGGTTGGTTATGGATTTTATAATATTCCATGTGTCTTTATTTTCCTTTGATGCTTTTAAAGCGGAGCTCTCGTAATCGTTTTTAAATTTCCTGAGTAGAAGGTTACAGTGGTTACGGTACCTTTTGTATGATATCTCGACTATTCCATTTTTTGGGTCAGCCAGTAGTTTACGGTGAAGGTTATCTCTGTGTCTGATACACCGTAAGAGGCCAGGGGTGATCCAAGGCTTGAGGACTATTTTCCATTTCTTCTATTTTCACAATTTTGGAGTGTTGGGATACCGTTGACCTAAGGCGTTCGACAAACTGCGCTGCGGCTTCGTTTGCATCACAATCATGTGATATTAAAGTAAAATCTATGGTTTTTAATTGTTTAACAGCACCCTCATAATTTAATTTTGTAATGTGTTTTTTTACGTGATTCTTATTTTTGGAGGGGGTATTGTTTAGACAAAGCATTACGGAGGTGTGGTCGCTGACGGTGGAGTCTATAACCATGATGGTTGCACAAGCAGTGGTGCTAATAATTACGTGATCGAGACAGTTGTACAGTCTTGTGGGATGCGTATGTCCCGGCAAAAGGCCCATTTCTGCGGTCAGATTTAGGTAAGAGGGACTATTTTTATCTGTACTATTAGGTTTTATGTCTATATTGATATCACCTATCAGCATAGTGGTACTTGCTTTTACTTTACTTAAAATGTTTTCCAGAGAGTTAAGGAAGCTATCAGTACAATAGGTGGATGGGGATGTATAGGAGGCCAGAATACAAATTTCGGAATCTATTTTTAATAGAAGAAAGTTAGCACCTATCGGGTCTGGTTCTTCGACCGTACACTGGAGATTAGTTTTAACAAATAACAATAACAAACAAAATGTTATGCCGTCGTTTTGATTTAGACATTTTTTGCTAGCGTATGTCACGTAGTTGTACAGTGTCGGTATCGGTTTATTATCATTTAGCCAACACTCAATCAATATTATAATATCGATTTCACATATCCTAACCATTTGACCCTGGAAACCATCAAAGTTTTTATAGATGCTACGGATGTTTTGCGTTATAATTTTTAGTGATGTCTTCGAGGTTTTTAAGATCTCGTTACATGCGTCTATATCACAGTGGTGGGAGGTAGCCATTGAAAAGTTATCTATTTGTGTTGCCATAATAGAATTTATATTAGCCATTAACAAATGTATATATTTTTTCTTACATTTGAAGGTGCCTCATTACTTTGGTAAACTTGATTCGGGAACAGTATGTAAGTTTGTAAGTGATTTCAAGGATTGTTAAATGTTTAACGTGTAGTTGTGTTCTTGTGTAAAGTGAATATGTTTGTGTGTGTTTGATTGGTTTTTGATGGCGTGTTTTGCAATATGAGAGCAGATGCAGATAAAAAACTAATAATAAAAAAGATAAAATTAGGTAAATGAGACTTGCAAGTCCTGTATCCAGTCATTGTGGTGATTTGGGCTTTAGATCAGCTTCGGTTTTGACGTATATGTATTGATCTCCTTCCTTCTGTCGAAGAAAAACTTTTCCGAATGAGATCCAACAGAATTTAAAGCCATTGTCGCTAGCAAATTTTCTCCCTACGTAGAATAACCGCTGTGCTTTCATAGTCAAGCTTTCTGATAAATAGATTTGTTTTTTTACTCCTGGAATATTTATATGAGATGTATTTAACTTGTCTTGAGTGTTACTGCGATTGAAATTACGGACTTTCTGCAGAATATTTTCCTTTGTAGTCACTGAGACAAAGTCGACTATAATAGATGGTCCTCCAGCTTTTTTGTTTATCTTTAATCGCATGTCGTTGAAGAGAGATATCCAGAACTTTCGATGTCTCTGATACGATGCGATGCAAGTCCTCTTTTGTTTCTCCTTCCTTCTTTGGGATATTTCTGATCTCTATTTTCGTGGGACATAATATACGCTCCAGATTTTCAACTTTACCTTCAAGCTCATTAATGTAGGCATGATTGATTTTTTGCTCGCCCTCGATATTATCCATTTTTATTATAATATCATCGTATTGTTTAGTGACGAAGGCAAGGGATTTTTTGAGCTAAGAGTTCTGTGTAATAATTTCGTTCATTGATTCTTGTAATGATTTAAATTTACCTTCTGATTGCGCTGTGGCCGATTGTAATAAGTCCCGTATTTCCTGCATAAAAACGACCAATTCATCTTCACGTTTACGTTTAATGCGTGTCGTGACATTTACGTCCATGCCAGTAGATGAAGTCATTCAAATAATAACTACCCTTTTAGGCGGATCTACAATACCTACTGGCTATGTTGAGAGCATCACTTTCTGTCTGAAAAGTGGATATTTTCTGTGGCGTGGGGACTTTTATCTCCAAATTGACGGAGTGGCCATGGGCTCGCCTCTCGCGCCCGTTGCAGCAAACATTTTTATGGAGTGATTCGAAGAAAAAGCACTGGAGTTTGCCAGTGCTAAACCGCGATACTGGTGGCGATATGTTGATGACGTTTTAGCTGTCGTCACCCGGGACGCATTGAAGGAAATGACGTCACAACTTAACCAAGTGCATGCGAAGATAGAGGTCACCATGGAGGAGGAGAGCGAAGGGAAGTTACCCTTCCTGGATGTGCTGGTCATCCAAGAGCCGAACGGACGCGTAACTCACACCGTCTACCGGAAACCGACGCACACAGACCGGTACCTACGAGCCGACTCTCATTACCACCACTCACACCTATATTCGGTGCTTCGCGGCCTCGTACGCTGCTGAACCGAGCACTTGCTCTATGCGACCACAAATACGTTGATGCGGAACTTAGGCATGTGCGTGACGTATTAGAGCGCAACGGTTATCAGTGGCGCCAGTGCAGACGTCTTCTGGGAATTGCGGGCGAAGTTCGCAAGCGTCCGGCGGAGGCTCAACGCACTCCTGCGTGCTTGCCATACGTACAAGGAGTCACTGATAAGATAGGTCGCTTGTTACGCCGAAGATATAGCATCAAGATGATCTATCGACCGCCAGGACAACTACGACAGATGGTCCGCACTCCCAAGGACAAGGATCCTTTAGGCGTTCCAGGAGTATACAAAATACCGTGCGCCTGCGGCCTGAGCTACATTGGGGAAACCCGGCGCAATGTAGCAACCAGACTTGGCGAATACATATGCAGCATGAAGAGTATGGACACCGAGAAGTCGGCAGTGGCTGAACAATGAACATGTCTGTAATGCGGGGACGGCTCACTACATAAGATTCGACAAAGCCTCCGTACTAGCGAGGGAAAAATACTTCGTGCCGCGGAAAGTACGAGAGGCTATAGAAATCAGTCGTCACCCGAATTTTAACAGAGATTGTGGATGGACACTGCCACCAGCGTGGAAACCAGCACTGAATGCTGCGTCATTTCAAACGACGCTAGGTCTGGAGTGCGACGCGGTCAGCACGGTATGCACCGACTCAGCCGGTACGGGAGCACGGATGATGACGATGACGACGGCGGACCCCCCACCCGCGACACCGGCGTCGCCGACCCCTCCGCCGCTCACGGCGCGAGCGAGGCGCTACGCAGCGAGATGCGCGGCCGCTGACGTCAGTTCGACTCGCGATCCCGCCGCGTCTGCTCATGATTAAGGACTACAGTTGGGTCTGAAACTACCCCGATAAATACGCGTGAGTAAACCGTTACATCATTTAATAATGGATCATTCTCAGGACAGTTACTATCAAAAAATATGCTACGTATGGCCAAGAGGATTTTACCGGCTAGATGAAAGGAAAGACAGGAAAAATCGATTTTAAAATCTAATGAAAAAATTCGAGAAGTTGTTTTGAAGCAAGCGGTTCGCCAAAAGATCGTGGATTTCTTCGAACGAGATGATGTAAGTCGAATGTGCCCATCTAAGAGAGACTCCGTAAAACATAATGGCATTAAAAAACAAAGACGCGTCCTCTTAAATACAGTTAAAGACTTAGTGCCAAAATTTGCAAAAGAAACTGGAATCGTATTATCATATGCGACGCTGTTAAGAGCAAAACCATTTTGCGTCTTAGCTCCCAAATCAAGGGATAGAGAAACATGCTTGTGTGTCAAGCATGCAAATTTTGAAGAAAAGTTCAATAAACTGAAATATACAAAAGGGTGAATTTCAACAGGTCCAATAAAATCTTAATTTCCGTGGATTTTTTATTCTTCAACTTTAGAACAAGATAAAATAGTGTTTACTCAAGTTTAAGATCAGCTTTGCAGATATGCTTAAAAAACTAACGAGATATACAAGATTGAAAATTCCGTGCCACGGCGATGAAACATGCATGTTTCACATGCGTGTAATAGATTTTTTTTTGAATTATTATTTAAAAGAAACGCAAAATGACAACAAAAGCTTTAGAACAGATATATTACGCAATAATTACTTTGTAGGTGGTCACACCACTAAAATAATAGACTCCAATATTAAGTAATGTAGTTCATTGAACTTTAATTGTAGGTGTGGTTTTAAAATTGAATAATAAAAAAAAAAGTCATAATAAATAAATAAAGTAATAAAAAAAAGGGAAATAATTTCATTAAAATACATCGAATAATTCATATTAACACTTTATTTATTTAATATTTAACAAAATATACTTTTAACTGAATAAAATTTTAATTAATAAAAATATAAAAATAATTATTATCATTTAATACAGGAAATAAATACAACAAAATAACAATCTCAAACGTACTTAACTTTCTTTATGGCAAACACGGAGCTCCGTACTGTTCGGCGGCCAACCAAGAAGTGATCGGCTCTGAGCGTTACACGTCCTTTTATAGTAGTGAGTAAACAAGTCGGGTGAACACGTGTTATTAAAACTGAATAAATGTTTATACACAGCTACTAGTTTTTTTGCTAGTTTCGTTAATAAATCGAGGTATTCCACTTAACGCACCTGTTTTAAAACGCACCTAGTGGAACGCACCTATTTTATTCCACGAAACGCACCTACGATAAATTTTCGATTAGAGATGGGATGCTAACTGAAACTATCGATAATAAGTAAAAAAAAATATTTTATATAATTTACAAAAATGCTTTACTCCTCGACCATAGAGTGTTTTTTAAAATAAAGTATTCCTGGTTAGTATGGACGAAAACCAAAACCGAAAGTATTAGTACAATACTCCCTTAATCTCTGGCGATACGGGGCGCGCGTGGCGCGGGAGCACACAGACACAAGCCGCAGCCCCGCCTCCCCATTGTATCCTTTCGCGTCACAGGTTGCGTTTACCGACTTCACACGAATCTAGCCGAGCATTTCCGGAACTTGTTTACGCAAAATTGCAGTTTGTTTTGCTGTGTTTAGACTCATAAGTTGCGCGAATGTGTTAAGTGAAGTTGTGAAAGTGAAGTTATTTAAAAAGTTTGTGCAGTTTTAACATGGAACCAATTGCTGGAACTAGTAATAAAAGCGAGCTAATTAAATATGTGAAAAGCAGAAAGGGCAAGAGAGTTTTATTATATAAAAATAAAACGCATAGACTAATTAAAATGTATAAAAATGGGAACACTTTGTGGCGGTGTACTATACAAGCATGTGGTGCCGTGCTTACTCTCAGCAAATATGAAGATGTTTTAAAGAACAACGAGCATTTTTGTACGCAGAATAAAGTAACACAATTTGTACAAGAAGTCGTGGATGACATACATCAAGAAGCCATGTCCACCTTGGACCCTCTTCCTGAGGTTTATAAAAGAAAGCTAAATAATTTACTAGACCAGGGAATAAATTTGACACAAGATATACCAGAATTTAAAAATGTTAAAACTACACTATATAACAAAAGAAATAAAAGTCTTGGAGTCAAGCGCTTGTTTGGGAAATCTCCAACAGATGTACAAGTAAGTAATTAATATAAAAATACCTATATTTTATTTGATGCCTTGCCGTTTAGTCATAATAATCTATGCTCTATACTATTTTTTTATTTCATAATGTTGTTCGCACCGCTTGCTTTGGCAATATTTAGTTTTAGCGCCATCTATCAGCCAGGCACAAACCATTGATCTTTGTTGGGTGTTGGCCGCGCGCGCGCCGTCCGCCGCCCGACCCTTCTCCCCGCCACCCTTTAGTACCCCGCGACCCTCTTCGCGCCCGCGCATCGTGCACGAAACTTAGACGAGAAATAGAGAGCAACCTTCTAGTATAAAGCAACTTTCTTTAAAGTTAAAATGCATATTTTTTTAATTCTTGAATAAAACATGCCAATCAAAGTCAAAAATTCAACAATCATTAAAATGTCCTGTCCTGTCATTAGACAAAAAACTTAACAAATAATCATTTAAATAAGTGGGTCTGTGAGCTTTAGACCTATCAACTCTACCCCAAACACTTGTGTTATATATGTATCATAAACCTTAAAGGCAAGCGCCTTTAAGGTTTATAAGGCTCGACTTGTCAACATCATTATTTTTGTAAAAGTTTTTGTACTCACGGCTACACATCGAGCTATACAAAACCAGTTTGTGTTGGACTCGCTTTATATGATCTTTCCATAGATTGAACGGTCAGCTTATACTGGTTTTTGTACAGCTTGATGTACAGCCGTGTGTACCTAATTAACCGATCATTGTCAATGACCATAAATAAACAGCATTTTCTTGTTTTAGGTGCCAAACTCATTTTGCAACTTCATCCTTGCGGATTATAATGACGGTAAAAGGAGGATCCTTTTGTTTGCTACCCAGAAAAGTAAAGACGAATTAGGGAGATGTCGTCATTTATATTGCGACGGAACTTTCAAAAGTGTGCCAAAACCATTCAAACAACTCTACAGCATCCACGGAGACATAGACGGCGTTGTGAAACCATTAGTGTATGCTTTATTATGTGATAAAAAGAAATCAACTTACAAATTATTATTTCAATTGTTAAAAACAACAGTACCTAATACGCAAGTAGATTTTTTTAAAAGCGACTTTGAGGAAGCCGCAATGAGCGGTTTTCTAGCAGTGTTTCCAAATGCAGTTGTAAGTGGGTGTTTTTTTCACTATAAACAAGCGCTTCGAAGAAAATCTCGGGATCTAGGTCTATCCAAAAACAGCATTTTTAGGAAACATGTTGCTTTATGCACTTTATTACCTCATTTACCTATAACAGATTTAGATGAGGCATGGCTTTATATAATGAGTCAGTCTCCACAGGACAAAAATGTCACAAAATTTAACGATTATATGGTTGCCCAATGGTTAGAACACCGATTTTGGAAAGGCAAATTTACATGTTACGGTGAAAAGAATAAAACAAATAATTTTGTCGAATCACATTATTCAGAAATTAATAAAAAAATCAACCCAAAGGGCGGTGTAAATTTAGCCAAACTGTTAATATACTTGCAAAACTACTGCAATAATTTTGCTGAAATGAGATTGAAAATGAACATTTCCGAAAATCAAAAACATGCCCAAGAAAGAAACAATATAATTGAAAATATATTAAATCAATACGTGACTGGCTCTATCTCTATAGGGCATTGTCTGGAGATGCTAAGATTTTAATATTTTTTTTGTAGGAACGATTAATCAGTCAACGAATTGATAATGCTTATTCTGTGATTTTTTATATTAAAGATTATTTATTTTTTATATACTTACTGTTAGTAATAAGATTATTGTTACTGTGATTATATAACCATCTGTGATTTTTTATTATATTAAGTTAAAGGAGGTTTTTTTATATTTACTTTAGACTATTAGCTTTAAGGTGACTGTGATTGCAAACCAGAAGGATTTAATAGCGTTTTTATTATTTAAGACAGCGAAACAATCTGGTTTTTTTTTGTAATTTTATATAGAGAAAATAATAACTTATTAAATATTTTCCTGACTAGTACGAATGCCTCATTTTTTAATCGTTTTAATTATGATAACTCTGTTATTATTTTTATAATTAAACAGTACATGATGTAAATAAAATTATATTAGATTTTTTAAATAATTATTAAAAAATCTAATTTAATTTCTTTTTGAAATTATACCTGGAACCTGTATAAAACTGTATCTACGATACCAAACAATTTACGATACAACCACCCAAAGTTACCTTGTAATTATTATGCAGGTCCTACTGCTTTAATGATGTGATTGTGATTATTACACGCATTTCATTTCTATTATACCTGTGCGTTTTATTTATTATTAACATCATATTAACTTCCTCTTTGAACCCAAAATAACATTCGTCTCTGAATAGGTACACATTATAGTGCCAAAAGCAAAAAGATATTTTTCTCACTTTCTCACTTTTGGTTAAGCAACTTGTACGATACCTGTGATGATATCGATGTACAAATGATTTCTTTAAATTATCGATATATTTTATTATGTTTAGTTAATTCTCTTCCCTATTTTTAAACATGGGTGCGTTACGTGGAATAAAATAGGTGCGTTTCACCAGGTGCGTTTTAAAACAGGTGCGTTATGTGGAATACCTCAATAAATCATAAGTAATATGTTGTCTTATGTTTAGACATGTAAATAATTCTGAAATTATCATTTTTAAAAGTTAACCTAAAAATCGAATACTTATATAAAAGTCATAAAATTACATCCACCATTTTGACAGTTTTTTTTTAAACACACACATATTTAACAATGTTTTGACTATATATTTTTGAATAATCTATCACGTGCATGGCAATGAAATGTTATTATAGTGTACAAGAATTTTTAAATGATAAAGTTAATAATTGAAACAAAAATAAATACTATTAATTTATACGCAATAATAATAGAATATAATACGTTAAAATCCAGTAACACATGATATTATTTTTATAATATAACTATAAATAGATACATCCCTGTCCAGTGGCGATGAAAACATAAGTCACGGAAATGAAACACGTGGCCACGGCAATGAAAGGAAACTGTTTTACAAGGCACGGCGATGATGTTTTTTTCATTCCCGTGTATTTTTTTTCATTACCATAGCAAATTTTGTCCACGGAAACCAAGGCAATGAAAGCACGGCGATGAAAATCAAGGGATATAATTCAATTTACTAAAAAACTGGTAATAATTCACAGTAATGAACTCTTTACAAATAAACTAAATATAAATGGCATTGTATTGAATGCTCAATCGAGATTAAAAACTTATTGAAATAGAAGTTAGACCTGTCCATGGCGATGAAAGAAAAAATGTCCAGTACCAAAAAAATCGAATACTTTTAATTATAGCTCGAAAACGCAGGCACGTACACACGTTGTTCCTTGTCGAGCCTTTCGACGTTACTTATATGCAACGTTTAACGCACAACGGGAGCGACACAAAACGTTAGAATATGCAATATTCTCAAATATGTTTAGGACATGGCGATGAAAGCTAGTTCTGGGACAAACAGTTTTTTATTAACCATATGTTGTATTGTTTAAATATTTGAATAAATGTATTCCGAGACAATACTATTCACGAATTAAATAAAACTAAGTTTTAATATAAATAACGATACATTTTTGATCTATGATGTATTTAATACATCAAGGTGACGTGTGGACAAACACGGCGATGAAAGATTATGTGGTTTAACTTTTTTTTTTGGAAAACCTATTGATTCTATTAATAAAATATTTAGTGCTACAGATAGGTTTTTATGTCATCTACCTAAAAAAATGTTAGAACATTATAACAATGCTTTTTAGTACCGATTTCATCGATGCCACGCAATTTTTGGGTCCGGAAAATTCACCCAAAAGAGCTTACACACGCGTCTATAGAAAAGTTGATTGAACATTGCACTTGTGATGTTAAGTCTCATGACTGCATGAATAGTTTGTGTGAAAAATTCAAAATTCCAGAGGTTGAATTAGGAGATAATGAAGATTCTTTGACATGTTTTACATGGAAGTCCATTCAAGAAGATAAAATTGTAAAAGATGAGAAAAAGACGTTTAAGATAACGAAAAAGGTTCCGATTTCGAGTACGGTCAAAGAATTGAAAATCTCTTTATTTGAAGATATTCCGGATATGAAGAAACATTTATACGGCATTTACAGTTACAACAAATTGAAAAAAGAGCTGAAAGATAATTTACAAGAAAATGAGGTAATGATACAAATAGACTTTTCAGGGAACTATACAATGAAGTACGCCAATGAAATACAGTCACCACATTTTGCTAAGAAACAGCTATCTATACATACAGGCGTATATTATTTACAAAAGGGTAACAGTGATTTGAAATCAAACTCTTTTGCCACAGTAAGCGAAAATTTAGACCACCAAGCACATGCAGTATGGGCTGATATGAAACCAACATTAACAACAATTTTATAAAACACACACACTTCATATTTACTCTGACGGTCCAACAACGCAATTCCGAAACTGTACAAATATAACTCAAAATTCAAATTCAAAATGTCTTTGGATACTGACATTGATTTAGGATTAAATAATCCAATCTACTTAGACTTTTAGTGAGTCCGGGCATGGTAAGGGCCCTATGGATGGCGTAGGGGATACCTTAAAAGGACAGCAGACAGTCACGTCTTGATGGGTAATGACGTTAGAACAGCCTCAGAATTTGTGTAATTGTTCAAAAACTCTGCTATCGATGTAAAGGTAATCCCTGAAGGCGACGTAATAAAGGCTAAAAACAACGTACCAAATGCTTTGGATGCCATTCCAGGCATTATGGATATCACAAAAATATATTGGCAAAGAGGGATGCACAATTTAATAAAATTATATAGCTACGAACATTGTCCCGAAGAGCTAAAACTATCGAAGCTTTCTAGTCTTTGTGACATAAGTTCAGTTGAACCTGACGATGTTTTTACGTCTGAAATTGAATCTCCAGATGAAGAAGAGCCGATGATAACAGATTTGCAATTTAAGAATAGAGTAAGCATTTATAAATCTTACAATACAGCTTAATATACAGCTCATCTTCTTCGGATGATGAAGATTTACTGGCAATATCTCTTCGTCAGCAGATTAAAGGAAAACAGATTGATATTGAAGCAACTACATCTTATGACAAAGAAAATTTACATACAAATCTCGTTTCCCCTGGGACATTCTTGCTTGTAAAAGTTCCTACTGAAAAGCCACATATTTGCTTTAGATATGTTGCTACCTGTAAGGCAGGTGTCGATGACGATGATGGGGAAATCTTAGTAACTTTTTTGAGATCTGTGTGTAACAATATCAGGAAATTCAAACTCACCAAAAACGAACCAAAGGATGTTTCATATATTAACTTTGAGCAAATAATCAGTATTATTCCGTCACCTTTACTGAAAAGAGAACAAAATAGAGAATATTATTATTTTGATATTGATATTAGTGTTTTCGAAAAATAATAAACTTTGTTGTGTTTGTAATTATTTTTTTTGACAACGTGTCTATTGTTACAGAATTTAATGTTGATTGTTTAATGTTACCTATATTTTTTCATTATTTGTAGAAGTTAAGTGAAGTAGACTGTGATTTTAGGTCAAAGGACTCACAAATTTTAGAGTAGAGGTTTAAGATTAAAACTATGAGAAGATTATGACTATGATTATAGAAGTTCCATTAGACTGATTATTACACTGCAAATACTTATATGTCGGCAAAATCGGTAACGACAGTTCTGGAACGCCAGCGCCATCTAGTTGCTCTCGATGGAGTTAGGGTTGGAATGCACCGGAAGAAGGTTGCATGGTAAGGCGAGGCAGCAGTTGAGCCAGCGCTAGCGGTTTAGCTGTCACTTCTTGGTTGGCAATCAGCCGGTGCGGACGGCACTAAATCTATCACGTGTTCCTGTACTGTGTAAACCTACCTACCTGCCTAGCCACACTAAGGTTAAATTAAATCGGACAATAAAATAACGATTGTGAGAGTTAAACCGTTTTTAATTCTGTACTAACATTGCCCACGAGAGCCCACGATGAGCGATACTGAACAACCCCCGCCGTCATCAAAAGTGGGATGCATGTTTGCACAGAATGAGAACAACGGAGTTAATCACTGGCGTGTCATGTTTGAACAACAAAATGCGAACATGCGAGCACTGATCGAAGCCTTGCAAACCCCGAAGCCTATGGGTAGAACTACCCACATTTGATCCTGCAAAAGAAGACACGGACGCAAGGTCATGGTGCGCAACGGCTGACTTATGTTTTTCACAAAACCCTCCGAGCGGTGGTCAGCTCGTGCTTGCTGTGAGTAAGGCGCTAAAAGGTGAAGCATCCACGTGGCTATCCCAGATGGCGTACGAGAACATGACATGGTGCGAATTCAAGATTCTTTTTACGTCGCGATTTATTTCGACTGAGACTTTGGCTGCTACCCTCATTAAAATTCATAACGAAGAACTAAGTGAAAAGGGAACGTTACCCGCCTATGCAAGCCGTTTGATAGCTTCTTTAACAAATCGCTGGAAGGATATGAAGAAAGAAAAGATTGCTGTGGCTACTGTGCTCGCACACATATCACAATTTGATCCGCGAATTCAACGTATGGCGTTTACGACTAACATTGCATCAAGAGAGAAATTGCAACAAGAATTAAACGCGTTCACACAATTGAAACGCAAAATAGGTACTAGTTGTGACTCATCGGATAATGGAGGAGATGTCAGCACTGCTGTGTGTGAACAAACATCGGCTCCGCGTTAAAAAAGTTTTTAAAATAGTTAAAGCGAGAAAATAGTGTTTAAAAGTGACTAAAACTGTGTCAAACTGTAACTTGCAGTGATATAAGTTGGAGTACAGACATTATAAAAAACATTTTGGAAGAAATTAAGTGATAAAAGTTTCAACGAACAAAATTCAAATTTCAAAAAATATCAGTGAAGTTAAAGTACTAGAACTGGAAAGTTAATTAAGATACTGTTGATGAAGTAATCAAGGTACGATAGTGATAAAACAAATATTCCTAATAACAACTTATCTAAAATTACCCGCTAAAAACAAAATAATAATAAATAAATAATCCGAATTACTGATTTCAAAACACAGAACGCCATCTATTATCGAAGTAACCAAACGAAGGCTAGTCAATTAATCTTCTCCCCACAAGATGGCAGCACTCGTAAAAAATATAAATACAGTTGTACAAAAATGCGCAGGATGTACACAAGATCTTCCGGTCAATGAACATCTAATTTGTATGTTATGTAGGTACGGGTACGATTTACAATGCGCAAATATCCAACGAGAAATATTTAAAACAAGTATGACCTTGGACCAGAAAAATACCTGGAAATGCCAAGATTGCCGATGTAAAATGCCCAAATATAATAACACCAATACTCCTATACGCTCGCAGAGTATAATAATGCAACAAGTGACTACACCGTGCGAAGAAAATAACATCACAATAAGAAAACCAAACACGCAGTCCAAGAATTACGATATAAGCTTTGAAGACCTCAGTCTATTAGGCGACACACTCCAAACTTCTGAAAAAACCCCTAGTAGCCATTTGCAAACCGCAAACCACATGCAACTCTCACTACAAAGTTTAAGCGAAATGATAATGATACGTCTGAAAGAAAATAACGAATCTATAATAACCGACCTGCGGAGTACAATTCAAATTGAAATTAATAAGGCTATTTCAAAGCTAACAGAAGATATTGAGTTAAAAACAAATTATCTATCTAAACAAAATGAACAAAGAAAACAGGAACTAGAAAAAGTTAACACAAAAATAGAGAACTTGATAAGAGAGAATGAAAAACTAAAACAAGAAATATTCGATTTAAAACATAATACCTCAGCTGGCCCCGTTATCGAATGCACGGAAAGTAATTTAAAGAAAATTGTCATCTATGGCTTTACTGAATACTCCAAAGAACCAGAACCTCTTCTCCACGACAGACTAATTGCCATGTTTCGTGATATCCAACAAGTAGACTTAACGGGCTATATAGAAAACATGTACAGAGTAGGAAAGAACACTGCGAGAACACGACCACTAGTAATAGAACTTATAAGTAAAAGAATGGTAAAATACTTATTAAATAACGGCTATCTCTTCCAAGAAACAAGAATATCTCTATCCGAATATTTAGATGAAAATGCACGGAAAGAAAGACAACAATTGCGAGAAGAAATGATGAAGGCCAGGAAGAAAGGCTTACATGCAGTAATCCGGCATAATCAATTATATATCGAAGGGAAAGTGACAAATAACAGAGAAAACAAACAGAAAAATATTAATGAGAAAGATGATATCTTCAACAGAACACAAAATATAGAAAACAGCATGTACCAACCAAATAAAACACCACATGACATGTTTACCGACAACCAATCCTTTCGCAAACAAAGGCCAACAATTTAAAGTTTTGTTCCAAAACATCCAAAGTATTAACAATAAACAACATATTTTAGAAGCATTCATTGAACAAAACCCTATCTACAACGCAATATGTATATCAGAGACATGGTTAACAAAGGAAAAACTCAGTATGATTCAATTCAGCGGATATAACATCGCAGCATCATACTGTAGAAGTACGCGCGGAGGTGGCGGCGTCTGCATCTTAATCCAAGACCACTTCGAATATATTGTAAGAAACGACATTACCAATATGTCTATAGACTATATAATAGAATTATGTGCAATAGAATTACCTAAAGAAAATATATTATTATTAACGATTTATTGGAATAAGAGAGAAGAAGTTATATTTCATAGTCAATTAAACATTATCTTGAATTATATAAACACTAAGTATTCTAAATGTAATGTAATTATAGGCGGAGATCTCAACATTAATATTTTAGATACCAATATAAAGACTAGTCAATTTCTAGATTTAATGTTAGAATTCAAATATAATCAGCATGTAAAAAAACCCACACGTACTACTCACACCACATCAACATGCTTAGACTTAATATTCACAAACTTTCACCCAAATAGAACATGCACAACTGTAGAAGATTTAGGTTTTTCAGATCATAGCGCAACCATAATCAACATCACTATACCAAAAATTTCCACCACATTTGAAGCATTCTACACAAACAAGAGATTATTTAACAATGTAAATATATTAAAGTTTAAATCCACGTTGAATACTGTAGATTGGAACAATATTATAACAACAGATCAAAATATTAATGATAATTACAAAGCATTTCAAGATACGCTGACAAATGTACTAAATAAAAGCATACCAATACGTAAAATAAAAATTAAAAATATACAAAAGAAACATTGGTTGACTAAAAGCATAAAAATATCTTGCAAAAATAAAAGATTATTAAAAACATTTACACTAAAGGCAAGTAACGCGATAATAACAAACTATTATAGAAAATATGAAAAGATGTTAAAAAAGGTTGTAACTACTTCAAAAAAACTATATTACATTAACAAAATGAATAAATCAAATAATAAAGTAAAAACAATGTGGAGTATAATTAATGAACGTACCAACAAAACATTAAAAAAAGAACGAACTAATCTAAAACTACAAACAAAGAATAATATAATTTCCGAACCCAAACAAATACAAAAACATTTTTAATAATTTTTTTGCATCAATCGGCGAAGAGAGCCACATACAAACAAGTAGACCAAAATATAATTCCGTACTTTCTCCTTCCGAAAACACATTGTTTCTCAGCCCTGTAGACCCTTATGAAATAAATATATTAATTACTTAGGAAATGTGCAGACGAACTAACTCTACCATTCTACAGATTAATAAATCAATCCTTCGAGGAAGGTGTTTTTCCCGATCAGCTCAAAATAGCAATAGTGAAACCCCTACATAAGAAAAATGACAAAACAGACCCCAATAACTATCGTCCAATAGCTCTATTACCGACTGCATCAAAGATCTTTGAGAAAGCAATGTGCAATCGGGTGTACGCCTTCTGCGAGAAATATGGAATTTTCAATGAATGTCAAAATGGTTTTCGAAAAAACAGGTCAACAACTTTAGCAGTATATAAATTCATACAGGAAGCTCTTAATATAATAAATAATAAAAAATACGCAATCGGTCTGCTCCTAGACATGACTAAAGCCTACGACAAGGTTCAATATGAAATATTGTTAAGTAAACTCTATGGAATAGGTATACGCGGAAAAACACACGAATGGTTTAAATCCTATCTTGAAAATAGAAAACAATTTGTAGAAATAGAATTCCATGATAATGAAACAAAAACTCTTCAAAATTACCGCTCTGACGGTAAAACAATAAAAGCCTCAATTCCACAAGGAAGTGTTATTGGGTGTCTACTTTTTCTCATTTATATAAACGACCTTCCAAAAACCATAGAAGGACCCGGTCCATGTGTCTTATTCGCTGATGACATTTCGATTATTACCCCTTGTCACGACATCACTAATATACACTCTTCACTCAATAATATTCTATCAAAAACAATAACCTGGATGAATGCACACAATCTTGAAATTAATTTTGAAAAAACTAAAATAGTAGCATTCCACCCACGTCAAAAAAAGCCACTTATTCTAAATTTCTCTTTTAAAAATCACACAATAGAACAAGTTAACGAATTTTCATTACTAGGTATAACAATAGACGCAAACATCAATTGGAAATCACATATAATCAAAATAAAATCAAAACTATCCAAATTTTTATATGCTTTTCGGGAAGTTAAAAAGACCACGGACCTAAAAACTGCTCTAACCACCTACTACGCCTATGCGCATGCATGGCTAAACTACGGTGTAATCTTGTGGGGAAATAGCACCGACGCACCAGCACTATTCAAAAGCCAAAAAAAGTTAGTTCGGATTATGGTAAACATAGAGCAAACAGACAGTTGCAAACCACATATTAGAAATCTGTAAATTTGCACACACACACAAAGAATTTTACACCACACGCGAAGACATACAGACAACATACACACTTCGACACAAAAAACGCCTAAACCTACCATCATCCCGACTACAAATACATGCCACTAGCCCACTAGTAATGTCAATAAAAATATATAATAAACTGCCGGAGACACTAAGAAATGAAAAAAAGATGCATATGTTTACAAACAAGCTAAAAAAGCTTCTTTTAGAAAAATGTTACTATAGCGTCAATGAGTACCTCGAAGATAAAACCATAGCATAGATAAATAAAGCATAAATGAACAAATAATAAAAAATAAAAACAAACCTACTAACTTAGCATATAATTAATATTTTGTACATTATTGAAATATGTAATATAAATTTGTAATGCCTTCTTTTGCTGTGCCCTAACAGGGTCCATAACATTGTACCTAGCTTTAAGCCTTTTTATTAACATCTTTTGTAACATTATGGAATGCAAATAAATATATGAATATGAATATGAATATGAATACATCGAATTCTTACGAGAATAAACGCCTGAAAGTTACGCCACTAAAGTGTTTCAACTGCGGAAAAATGGGCCATAAGCGAGCGGAATGCTGGAGTAAGCCTTTCGACCAGAGGAGACGACCAGGGGGCTTAGACAAAGTAACAATTTAAAAACGATAACGAAGTTCGATAAGACTAAACAGTATGGGATTGACATAAGCCGCGTTAAGTCACGTGGTTCGTCAATGGTCAATCGTCATCGTTATCGTAAGTTGGTAGACAATGTTATAATTCATAACGAAAAGAATCGATATCGCGTTTATCCCATACAAATGCGTAGACATGTAGCACTTTCGGTGTTCGTTATTGTCTCGATCTTGATCGTCAAAAAAGATAACGAAACGAACGTTCAAACGTTGTAGTTATCGTTACAATATGGCCGAACTTCATTGAGCTGCTGATTTTAGACGTCAAGTGTTCACTGAGTTCAGTCTAAAGTTTCTTTTCTCGCGAAGTCAATATATTTTAAAATGCATTCTCTACGTTTATTGTGGGCTGCACGCAATGAAAACACCTGGGAGAGGCGCCAAAAGCGTACAGTACACCGAAGGCAATTGGAATCAATTCAAGAAATGCCAGAATTGTTGTTCATGCAACATTTCAGGCTTAACAAAAAAACCTTTCGAAAGCTATGCAGCGACTTAAAGAGTCATACCCTATTGAAAGGTTCATCTGAGATTTCCCTGGAAACAAAGGTAAGAAACTTTAAATTAATAAAACAATTGTATTATAGGTGATGTACTATACAACAATAATATTGTGGTTCTTATCACACAATACTTGATAAACCTATTATGTAAATTAAAATAATGAAATCAACCTTCATGGCCTGTTTAAATAGATTAAGTTCATAGTTCATACATCAAATCAGATTCAATCTTTCACGTGCACAGACATTCGGTCACACACATTCAAATTACATTCATATGTTCACTCATCTAAGTATCGTAGGATATGACATGTGTCTGTGTTAAAATAAATGTTCTCAGAGGAAAGACGTATTTTTAATTAAGAGTTTAGTTATCAAATTTTCACCAAACAAGCCAAGATTATATAGATCTTATCGTCGTGAACATATGGTCCTTCGAGCCGGATTTTATCAAGTCGATTCCAATGACCACGTGCGTCGTCGGCACTGCGAGAACAATAGCATGCCAGAGTGGATTATCTTTGCTAACATCGTGCGAGTAACTAATAAATCATTAGCAAAATAATCATTCAAATCTATATAAATTTGTTTGGATTTTGGAGTTTCAACGTCTTTCTTCGTCTCTCTACACATTTTCACACCATGGAAGTGCTTCTGGCATATCAAATGGAAGTGCTGGAAAACCTGAAGAAGGCAGAAAAAAACTATAAAAAGACACCGAAAGAACGGATTAAAAAACCATATTTGGAAACCAGATTGGACAATTTGGAGCAACTGTGGACAGTGTTTAAAGATGGCCACAAGTCTATTATAGGCAAGGTGACCTTGAAGGACAAACAGCATTCATACTTCACGGAAGATATATATGAAGAGTTCGAGGAATTATATGTATCATACAAAACTTTATTGAAAGAAGCCCTGCAGCCTTATGTCGCGTCAACGAGTGAAACTTCGTCCGTAACACCAAAATTAAGTGCTGAACAAACGGTCAGTGAGTGCGAGGTGAAATTACCGCGTGTGCAGTTACCTACATTTAGTGGTAAATATGTTGAGTGGCAATCGTTTTACGATATGTTTAATTCGCTTGTTCATACCAATAAGAATCTGTCTCCGGTGCAAAAATTACATTATCTTAAAAGTAATTTATCAGGTGAGCCGGAAAGTTTGTTACGTAATTTTTCTATCACTAATGATAATTATGACGAAGCTTGGAAACAGTTACTTAAACGTTATGATAATAAGCGTTATAATTGTAATGCACTTATGAGATTATTGTTTACACAAAAACCGGTTACTAGCGAATCTTCTAGCGCCATTAGACATTTATTGGATACAACTACAACTTGTTTACAATCTTTGCGTAATATGGGTATTAGTACCGAGTCAATTAACGATGCGTTTGTTACTTATTTAGTGGTTTCTAAATTAGATCCTGAATCCGTAAAGCAGTGGGAATATAAGTTAGGTGTACTTAGTGACAACTTACCGTCATGGACACAATTATCTGAGTTTTTGGAATCGAAATTTAGGTCGTTGGAGATGATCGATTCGAACAAGGTACGTACCAATACTAACACAAAGTCGAAGTCTTTTCATGGATCTATTGAAAGTAAAAGGAATATTTCTAACGTAACTACTAAATGTTCTAAGTGTAAAGGTGAACACTATATATATAATTGCAAGGAATTTAGTCAACTTAGTGTAAAGGAAAGGCAAGATTATGTTAAGAACAATAACTTGTGTTTTAATTGTTTCTCTCCATCTCATCCAGTTATTAAATGTCGCAATCCAGCAAGTTGCAAGCGATGTGGCAGGAGGCACCATTCATTATTACATTTTGAAAAGGAAGTGAGCAGTGAATCAAAGACTGAGGATGTTTTTATGCAGAGTGAGTCAGACAAACCCGTGAGTACACCTATTTCAACAAATTTTTCGAGTAGAGGTTTAGAACCGAGTCAAGTTTTGTTAGCTACTGTGTCTGTTTGGGCGTACAATGAGTACGGGTACAAACAACAGTTAAGAGGATTATTAGATCAAGGGTCGCAAGCGTCTTTTGTTAGCGAGTCAGTTGTTCAATTGCTTGGACTTTCCCGTAAACATGTTAGCGGTTCGGTTTCCGGTATAGGTGGCGGTAGCCACACGAATGTCAAGCACATGGTTTCTCTTCGAGTGGTATCACGTCATAACCCTGAGGTTTCAATCCAAGTAAATGCATATGTTTTGCGATCTGTTACGTCATTGCTTCCTTCAACCGAGTTACATTCACCTGATTGGCTACATTTAGATAAAATACCGCTAGCCGATCCAGGTTACGCCACACCTAGTAAAATTGATATTCTTCTTGGAGCAGAAGTATACAGCGAGATTTTATTGGATGGTATTGTGCGTCACAATAAAATATTGGCACAAAACACTACCCTAGGTTGGGTATTATCAGGGAGGGTGTCAAAAAATTCAACTTCTGCTGATAATGGAATAATCACCATGCATTTACACTTAAGTGGAGAAGAACTGCTTAGAAAATTTTGGGAAATGGAAAATGAGCCCAACCTGATACAGAAGAAGATGACAGACACAGAAAAACAATGTGAAGAATTTTATGACAAAACAACAACACGAGATAAAGAAGGAAGATTTATAGTTAAATTACCTTTTGATAAAGAAGATCCAGAGTGTCAATATGGAAAATCAGTAATAATAGCTACAAGAAGATATGAGTATTTAGAAAGGAAATTACAGCAAGATCCTACCCTAAAGGAAACATATAACAATGTTCTACAAGAATATCTTACAATGAATCATATGACACCAATAAAAAAAGAAGACGTAGATAATCCCAAAGCAGTTTATCTCCCTCACCACGCCGTGGTTCGACAAGATAAAGACACCTCAAAAGTGAGAGTAGTTTTCGATGGGTCATGTAAAGGATTAAACAACTTTTCGCTTAATGATAATCTGATGGTGGGTCCCAAGTTACAACAGGATTTGAGACACATTCTAATGCGTTGGAGAAGCCACAGGATATGCATAGTAGCAGATATCGTTAAGATGTTTAGAATGGTGAAAGTCAATTCTGAGGACACAGACTTTCAAAGAATTGTATGGAGACCACAAGCAAACGAGCCGTTACAACATTTCAAATTATTGCGAGTGACCTTTGGTACTGCGTGCGCACCATATTTGGCTGTAAAAACCCTTCAAAGGTTAGCTGATGAAGAACATGCAAGATTTCCTACTGCATCAAGTATTACAAAGAGGGACTTCTATATTGACGATCTCTTGACTGGCTGTGAGACACTACCAGAGGCTGTACACATATATAATGAAATGAACAAGTTGATGAACAGTGGCGGCTTTGAACTGCAAAAGTTTAGTAGCAATAATCAAGACTTATTGACACATATAGGAAAGGACAATCACAGTAGCGACGATTCATTTAGATTAAAATCAAGCGCTGTCATGAAGGTATTAGGCTTAAAATGGCATAAGAACATAGACTGTTTTCAGTATTCACTAGAATTACCAGACGTTACACAACCTGTTACTAAACGGCAGGTATTGTCGGATGTGGCCCGACTGTACGACCCATTAGGATGGATTGCGCCCGTGATCATCAAGGCAAAAATATTTATCCAAAAGCTGTGGAAGTCGAAGCTTGATTGGGACGATGTACTGACTACAGATTTAACGAATGAATGGTCACAATTTAGAGAAAGTTTGATATATTTACATAATATAAACATACCACGATGGTATTGTTTTAGTCCAGGGTCAAAGGTTGAGTTGCATGCATTTGGTGATGCTTCAAAGGTAGCGTATGGCGCTGCTGTTTACATTCGTGTTATTAATAATAACAACGAAATCTGTGTAAGTTTGGTATCAGCAAAAAGCAAAGTGGCCCCTATTGAGAAGGAGATATCAATTCCTAGATTGGAACTATGTGGTGCAGCTCTAGCAGCAAAATTATTATTTGAAGTTTCACAAATAATGAACATTCCGAAGGACAACTGGTATGCGTGGTCCGACTCAACAATAGTTCTAGCCTGGCTAAGAGCGGGTCTAGCCGCTGGACTACCTTTGTGAGTAATCGTGTGTCGGAAATTCTTAATATTTTAGACTACAGTCAATGGAATCATGTTACAACTGATTTGAACCCAGCTGACTGTGTTTCAAGAGGCATAGCAACACAGGATTTACCTGAACATTCATTATGGTGGTCAGGACCTTCTTGGCTTTCGCAATCAACTACAGAGTTTGATAACTCTGTCATTATCGAGGACACTCATGAAGAAGAAAAACACACATCTTTAACTGTTTTACCTGTATTGGAGAATAAATTCATCTGGACTATGTTTTCATCACTGTCTAAAACCTTAAAAGCTATATCTTATTGGAGAAGGGTTTACAGAATTTAAGACTACCAAAGGAAAAACAACAATCATATACAAATGTTATAACACCTGCGGAGAAAGATAAGAGTTTAATTGTATGCATCAAACAAGTTCAAGAAGAAAATTTTAGTGAAGAGATAAAACAGTTAAAGTTGAAGAAATTCGTCCCCAAGAAAAGTAAGCTCCGCACTCTTTGTCCCATTTTTGATGAAAATGGGATACTAAGAGTTGGCGGTCGTATTGATGAGTCAGAAGTAATTTATGATACAAAGCATCCCATCGTTATGCCTGCTAAGAGTCATCTTACCAAGCTTACAATTAGTGATGCTCATCATAAAACCTTTCACGGTGGACCTCAAGCTATGTTGTGTATTTAAAAACGAAATATTGGATATTGCGAGCGAAAGAATTAGTTAAAAGTCATTACAGATCGTGTATTAAATGTTTGAGATATTCCAAGTCTAAAAGCAACCAACTGATGGGTCAAATTCCAGAAGTTAGGTTGAAACCAACCAGACCTTTTAAATCGTCCGGTTGTGACTACATGGGACCTATTAGTGTGAGATTCTCACCTGGTAGAGGATCGAAATCCTATAAAGGATATATTTGTTTATTTATTTGCATGGTTACTCGAGCCATTCATTTGGAAGTAGTAACAGATCTGACATCAAAGGCGTTCATTGCAGCGTTTAAACGTTTCACAGCACGGAGAGGTCACTGTCAAGATTTGTTTAGTGACAACGGCACTAATTTTGTTGGTGCCAACAAACAGCTTCGTGAGATGTTCGATCGTGCTAAGTCATCTGTGCCACGTGAAATTGAGGAGTTATTGAGCTTAGAGCATACAACATGGCATTTTATTCCTCCAAATTCCCCTAATTTTGGAGGTCTCTGGGAAGCTGGAGTTCGCAGCGTAAAAACACATTTATACAAGGTAATCGGAGATAGCACACTTACCTATGAGGAGCTGTCTACTGTTTTAGCTCAGGTCGAGGCCTGTCTTAATTCTCGGCCAATAACAGTAATGAGTGATGACCCTAACGAACCTCAAGCTTTAACACCGGGACATTTCCTCATAGGTGAACCATTGATAAGTATCCCCGACGAAGATAATTCTAATCATAATGTAGTAGGTCTGGATAGATGGAGATTAACACAAAAAATTGTAAATAACTTTTGGAAGCGTTGGTATAGGGAGTATTTGGTTAATCTTAATCAGCGATATAAATGGAACACTAAAAGATCCGAACCTGAAGTTGGTGACATAGTAATTTTAAGAGACGATAATATCCCACCTGCTAAATGGATTTTAGGAAAAATAACTAAAAAATATTTAGGGCCAGACAATATCGCACGTGTTGTATCCGTTAAATGTAAAAATGGCGAATTCAAACGTCCCATTAGTAAATTATGTTTACTACCTAAGTAAAATTATTGTTTACTCACTATTGATGTTGACTTACTAAGCTATAATGTTATAATGTAGATATCTAAGTACCTTCTTACCAGTTATTAAGAACCATTATTGTATAAACGAACAAATATTAATATACATATTGTATTTTGTTACGTTAATCTTTATGTTACGAACATTTGCTATGGTAGGTTTGTATAGAATACAAACAGGGATTTGTATTTTTTCTTTTGTTTGTTGTTAACATTTGTCGCTTAAATGTTTTACATTGATAATTAAAGAGTGAAACCCCACCTAATTATTGTCGCATAAGTATTATTCATAAAGTAGAAGCATATTCTGTCTATTGTATTTGCTCTGTTTAAGTATGCATTTAGTAAGTAAGGACTAAGTGGAGTTATCATTTTGTATCACGGTGGGCGGGGTTCACTGATCTTTATAAAATTGTTTAGAACTTAAGATATGTGAAGATATATTTTATATGCGTGTTATTTTTAAGTATTGCATTTAAGTACTCAACATACACACTTTGATGTTTCAATAGCTTAATTTTGTACTCAGACTTTGTTTCGATTTTTATTTTGTATACCTATACAACTGTTTTTAGGTTTGTAAAGTACTACGTCCTTTGGTGGGCGGTATGTTTAAATAGATTAAGTTCATAGTTCATACATCAAATCAGATTCAATCTTTCACGTGCACAGACATTCGGTCACACACATTCAAATTACATTCATATGTTCACTCATCTAAGTATCGTAGGATATGACATGTGTCTGTGTTAAAATAAATGTTCTCAGAGGAAAGACGTATTTTTAATTAAGAGTTTAGTTATCAAATTTTCACCAAACAAGCCAAGATTATATAGATCTTATCGTCGTGAACATGGCCTAACCTGCCTATGTATTATTATATGTTTCAGGTGCTATGTGCTCTTAGCTTTTTAGCTACAGGGTCGTTCTAAAAGATTGTGGGTGTGGGCCAGTATTTGACACAGCGGACAACAAGTCGCTGCATCAGAGAGGTAGTAAACGCCCTTAACCATAATTGGATGGTCAGCAGGTATATAGTGTTTCCACAAACACCTCAGGAGAGATCCATAATCAAAGAGAAGAACGTATTTTTTAAATAGGTTGAATTTTTTAAAGGTTCCTACATAACTAAAGTTCTATTTGATATTTGTTGTAAAATTATTAAATAATTTACAGGTTTCAAAGGACTATAAGTCGCAGCGTGATGGTTTATAGCCTAAAGCCTTCCTCGATGAATGGTCTATTCAACATAAAAATAATTTTTCAATTTGGACCAGTAGTTCCTGAGATTAGCGCGTTCAAACAAACAAACAAACAAACTCTTCAGCTTTATATATTAGTATTAGTATAGAGTATAGATTAAATCCCTCCCCATATTGCAATTTGTGTCTTTGTGCAAATCAATCAATAAGTAACAACTATTTTATTTTCTTTGCAGATATGTGATTTTGATTTAAGAATAACCAATGTAAACACTAAATTTGGTGGAGCTGCTCATGACTTCCACATATGGTCAGCGAGTCATGTGGGCACATACATGCAAGGGCTGCATGAAAGTGGTGAACATGTTTGGTTACTTGGTAAGTTTAAATAGTGAGACATCTGCAATAAGATGGAGCATGGAAAGGAGCATGACTTGAAAGAAATAATGATTATTCAATTCTTCTTTATTAAAAATGGAGAGGAATAAAAAAAAATATATTATCTTTTTTTAGGAGATTCTGGCTATCCACAGCGCTCATGGTTGATGACGCCCATATTAAATTGTGAACCAGGGTCGCAAGAAGATGCATACACGAGACGTCATGTCCAAGCGAGGTTTCGCATTGAACGCTGCTTCGGATTACTCAAGGCTCGATGGAGGTGTATGCTTCGACATAATTTACATCTCATAGCGACAGGTTCATCTCGTGCTAACGGGCAGGTAGAGCGTGTGATGAGTGTATTAAAGTCTATGCTAACCGCGATAGAGACTAGTGATAATAGGTCGTGGCAAGATGCTATAGGTGAGGTACAGCTCGCGATAAATTGTACGATGAACCGTACGGCGAAAGCTTCGCCTTTGGAGCTTTTAATTGGTAAAGTTGCGAGACCGTTATCGTTGATGTGTAGTAGTGACGTAGAGACCGACGTTGACATTAACGAAATACGGAAAGTTGCATCTGACAATATTAAGAAGTGTGCGGATTATGATAAGGCCCGTTTTGATGCGACAAAGGCAAAAGTTAATAAATTTTCGATTGGTGATTTTGTATTGTAAGAAAACGAAGAGCAAAATCAGACAAAATTAGATCCGAAATTCAAAGGTCCATTTAGAGTAATCGAAGTTTTGGAAGGTGATCGTTACACATTAAAAGCTTTGAATTGTAAACGTACTTACAAATTTGCTCATGATAGATTAAGGAAAATGCCATGTACCAGTCGAGATTGATGTAATGGATGATCGTGTTGATAATGATGATGATCAAGATCAGAAGGTTTGAGTAAATTAATCTAACGGCCGTAATGTGTTCGACCGTACCAGTAGTTATTTCGTAGTCGTAGCCCGGCAGAAATCGGTATCTCTTGCGGCAACTCGAGTAGTCCTAGGGTGCGCGGTGTGTGTTTAACTCTGGCGGAGGTCGTAGTCTATGGAGACCGTAACGTGTAACCGCAGGGGTGGTGTAGTGCAATGTGATTGCTTTTCGGCTGGATAGCCGTGGCGTTAGTTTTTTTTACTTGGAAGTTTCTGTAAGCTTGGAGTATGTCTACAGTTTTTTTACGATGACGATGGTACATGGCTGTGGTATGTGTGTTATGATTTAGCAGTTAAAACATTGATGACTTAGATTATTGTAAGGTTCATGAAATAAACGAAGTGTAGAGCGCAGAGTCTTTTTACTTTCCTCGTTGTGTAGGTTAATTGAAATGAGACAAGGTACTGTTGTGGCTTTTCTTCTATTTCAGATTGACCAACACACGAGGGCGTGTGCTAGCAGGATGGCCGTGTCGGCAAAATCGGTAACGACAGTTCCGGAACGCCAGCGCCATCTAGTTGCGCTCGATGGAGTTAGTGTTGGAATGCACCGGAAGAAGGTTGCATGGTGGGGCGAGGCAGCAGTTGAGCCAGCGCTAGCGGTTTGGCTGTCACTTCTTGGTTGGCAATCAGCCGGTGCGGACGACACTAAAACTATCACGTGTTCCTGTACTGTGTAAACCTACCTACCTGCCTAGCCACACTAAGGTTAAATTAAATCGGACAATAAAATAACGATTGTGAGAGTTAAACCGTTTTTAATTCTGTACTAACATTGCCCACGAGAGCCCACGATGAGCGATACTGAACAACCCCCGCCGTCATATACACCGTGATTTTTTGGTCGTCTTACAAAAGCAGGCTTGTTTATGTATCCAATGACTAGAACACATTCATGATAAAAAAATAGGTATTTATGAGATTTGAATTTTAAAATGCATTTTTTATTCAATATTATGATGCAATTCGTAGTTTTTTAGAAACACAGCTCTGTTGCGAGCGCGGTCCGAGCCTTGTAACAATGGTGAGGGCCGCGGGCGGCGGCGTTTTTATCATTTTTAAGAGTATATTTCAGATATTCTTAACTTCTTATATATTCTCTTGTTTAATTTTTCTTCGTATTTATATCTTAGTTGATGATAAAAAATAATAATCGCGCCTAGGGGTATTTTACGTCGGATACATGAACTGGGCTACTTTTGTAAGACGACTAAAAAATCACCGTGTATAATTATAAGAATGTATTAATGTTAAGAGTGTTTTTCTTGTGTGCAAATAAATAAATAACTTTCTTATGTAAACTATTGTTTATAGCTTGAACATTTCCTTATTTAACTTTATAGTATTAATGTCGTCATTCCGCCAACATTTTTATCATTACGGGAACGGTTGCTCATTTCCGGGAACATCATAAAATTTTCAGTAAAATGCGTATATTTTTTTCAAATATTAATATTTTATTATATCAACAAACGTTCACTCCTTTCATTTAATGTTAATTTCATTGTAAAAGTTTTGTACATTATGAAAGTTCTTAAATTTTATGCACGGTAATAGTAATTTATTAAATTTTTTATTGTATTTTGCTAGTAGAAGTTTTTATATCTTTTGTTTTCATTATTAATCATACAATATAGAATCATTATATACCCATGCTACTTGAATACGCTTAAATTATGTGCTTTTTTTGTTTTTGGTCTTTTTATCCAACTTAGAAAAACGTTCCCGGGATGATAGTTTTTTTAACTAAATATCCACTACAAAATAATACTACAAAAAAACTCGAGAATTCTGCGCGCTGCCCTGTCAAAGTTTATTAATATATAAATTTTGCGCCATAATAAACCAAGAATCATCATTATAGCTAGAACTTTTTTTTCACAAAACTTATTTTGAAATTTGCAACCTTGGTGATTTTGAGCCATTTATGCGAGTGCAACCCGCCTGCTCGACATTACGTTGACAGAGTTCGCGGCGAGCGGGCGTTGCGTATGCGCACTAAGCAAGTATTTATTGAGTGTTTCATTAAACCCTCCCCCGAGCTGGATACAGGACATAACATTGGAGACGAGGATAAAGAACGTGAATAAACAAATATAAGAGAATCCGATGGTATCAATTTGTCATAAAAAAATATTCCTAGTATCTCGTATTCTACTTAGAACAAGATGAATATATCATTGTTAGTAATGCGGAAAACGTTCCAAAATTTTAAGCACCTATACGTAACTTATTGACAATTGATTTCTCGGTGAGGTTAGTTTTAAAAGCAGTTTCTGCTAATACTTACCTACCACCTTACATTTCATTATAAATAACACAGAAATTGTGATAATATCGGCGGTGTTGCTACACGTGGTAACTAAACTTAATTATTACAACATTTTAATTTACTTACACGCACAACTACATATTAAGGATTGTGAGTGACATAAACATACAACTAGAATTGTTAGTTTTATTCTAGAAACACAATAAACAGTTAGTATTTAATAAAATAAACCAAGTTGAAGAGAAAAAACAAAAATATGTCGGAGATGGTCATGAGAACGAATAGCTGAATCTTGATTAAAACCTCATTTGTGATAAATAGTTCGCAACCTCATTCATAAAACCTATATAGTTATAGTTACCGGCACGGATCTTGAGTACTGACCTTCACCTGCCCAGAAGTGATTTTTTGGGTCCCTTTTCCGGTATGAAGTGAGGCGCGGGGCGGACTAAGTGCAGTGATTGGCCTGCAGCGCATCGCCGTCACTCGTGATTGGTTGAAATTCATTCTGTGCTGCAGTTGCGTGCACCTCAAGACGACGAGTATGCACAATTTTATTGGCGTTTTATTTTACGATGCGCAAAGCGATCCCCACTCTTCCGCGGGACGCTTAAGATCCGTGCCGGTAAACTATACTGTTTGCGCCAATTTGAATTTAGAATTTAGAATAATGGTTTATAAGATGGAAGATGTCGTGTAATAGATTATTGCGTAATATTAAAGTTAGTGATTATTGAAACGTATTTAGCGATTATGGCGTTAATATTGTGAATATAGATTGTGTAAAGTAACTAAATAATGTGTAATGATTGGACAGCGCAAGGCTGGGGAGTTTGTTCTCTCCAGCGCGCTTAGCAAGCGGTGACGGGCGCGCGTTGTTGGGAATATGTCCAGATAGGGTTAGGATTAAACGATAATGAGATAATGAGGCTTGAATATGTGTTTCATTGAATACCCTATCCCGATGTCGGCTATCCTGACTACCAAAGCCACGCCGACAAATAAATATTTTGCAAAGGTCAAAGCAGACAGGACAAAAGCAGCCCAGTTCATGTATCCGACGTAAAATACCCCTAGGCGCGATTATTATTTTTTTATTATCAACTAAGATAATAGGTACGAAGAAAAATAAAACAAGAGAAATCTGAAACACACTCTTAAAAATGATAAAAACGCCGCCGCCCGCGCCCCTCACCATTGTTACAAGAACGTGTTCTAGTCATTGGATACATGAACTAGACTGCGTTTGTAAGACGACTAAAAAATCACGGTGTATATTTAAGTTAGTTAACAGTATTTACTAATAATTTGCATTCTGCATTGTGCATTGAGTACTGATTACTCTATAATCCATTATTCAATCCTGATTTTATTTATTTATGTACACACAACATACACAGAGAAATAGAAAATATAAAAATTAAAATACATTAGGTACAAAGGTACTGCTTATTTCTTAAGAAATTTCTGCCAGCAGACCTGCGACAGGAGATAAGAAAAAGAAACATAGACACAGTGTGTAAGCAAATATAGGACAGTAAGAAATACAACTATTAAAAAATACATATTTATATAAATATATACATAAAGTTACATGGACAAGGACATTAGGCTATCTTACAGAGGCAAGATAGTGTTCTTAAACACGATGTTGAAATAGACCGACAGATCGGGAGTCAAGAATGTTAGGCGGCAGCGCATTCCACAGTCTCGCTGCATGAACGGAGAAGGAGAAGGAATGGAAGTCAGTGGAGTGAGGTTGAATTTTGAGATGTAATTTAAGATGTGATCTGCAAAGGGCATCAGGAGGGCGGATATAGGAAAAGCGATCACGCAAGTAGGAAGGATATAGTGGATTGTGAAGAACATTATATAGGAGAGATAGGATACGAGTGTTCCCGCGAAGGCAAATCGGGAGCCACTTGAGTTCTTTGCGAAACTGAGAGATCATACTTTCTTAGCCCAAAGACAAATCGGATACACAAATTTTGCAACTTCTCAAGCTTATTAAGTAGCTCCTTGGTGGCATCCAAGTAACAGGCATCGGCATAGTCGATAATGGGTTGAACCAGGGATAGGACTTATACAATTTTGGTCTTGTAGGGAAGAAAAGTTTGCAGGCATCGTAGAGAGTGTAGGGAAAAGTGGACCTTGCGACTTACCTCGTTGACCTGATCACGCCACGAGAGGTGTGAATCAATTAACACCCCTAGGTTTTTGGCAGTGTCCGAGTAAGGAATCACCTCGCCATCAAGACACAGAGGCCTTAGAGAGGATAATCAATAGCATTGCGGTAGTGCCTATGCTAATAATCATAGCCTTAGATTTTGCAGGGTTAACTTGTAGACCATAAGATCTAGCCCACTTGCCAATGCTGACTAAGTCACAATTTATGGCATCTATGGCCAAATCAATCTCGGGCAAAGAAAAATATCGATAAACCGGCAGGTCATTAGCATAAAGGTAAAAGTTTGAAGAGATGAATGTACAAATGGAGTTAATAAAAACAGAAAATAGGAGAGGAGAAAGGACACCTCCTTGGGGTACACCTGCAACAAGATCGCACCAATCAGAGTATCTCTCATCAAGGCGGACTTGCTGAGAACGACCCCGAAGGTATGAATCAAACCAGGTCAAGGAAGAGGAGGAAAAATTAGACTGCAGGACTCCTAGGAGGATGTCGAAATCCACAGAATTAAAAGCAGAGCTGAAGTCAAGAATTACAAGGATAGTGAGAGATTTATTTTTGTTATAATGATGTATCAAAATAATAAAAGTATTTCTTAATTGTATTCTTCTCCTAGTAACGCCATCTCTTGTGCAACATAGACACTATATGTATATTTATGGTATAATGTGTAACATAGTGATTATATTATACTCTTTGGTACAACGTTAGTTTTAAAAATAAATTGTATGATTGTCTATGTATACTTTTTGAAATAAAAACCAGTCTGTTAGCGACCTTCGCTTGTTTCATTAGAGGTTATGGGCATATCACGCTATTATCAGTTATTTTGTTTAAAATAGATAATTAGTGAGAGTTGTATCGCAGAAACATGACTACGAACTATATTGCCAGTGTTCCTAAACTAAAAGGAAGAGAGAACTATGATGAGTGGAGCTTCGCGGCTGAAAATCTGTTGGTGCTCGAAGGGATGGACAAGTACATCAAACCGACGCCAGATTTTGAGGTTAAGCCAGTGGACGACGCAAAAACGAAGGCAAAGCTAATATTAACTATTGACCCATCATTGTACGTGCATATTAAGAACACCAAGAGCTCGGCAGAATTATGGACTACGTTAAAGACCATGTTTGATGACTCCGGTTTCTCAAGAAAAATAACCTTGCTGCGATATTTGATATCCATACGACTAGAAAACTGTGATTCTATGGCGACATATGTGACTCAAATGGTCGAGACAGCACAACGGTTAAATGGCACGGGCTTTTCAATAACAGACGAATGGGTTGGCTCATTACTATTAGCAGGTTTGTCCGATCGTTATACTCCCATGATTATGGCAATAGAACATTCGGGTATTTCGATAACTGCAGATGTCATAAAGTCGAAATTACTTGACATGGAAGTAACAAGTGACATTGACAGCGCGGGAACCGGAGCTGCATTTGCAGCGCGAAGTAAATCTTACTCTGGCAATACTAAGCCAAAGAAATATGGCGGTTCCTCAACGCCAAACAAGAAGGCAGTGACAGCAATGACAGATTCATCTACGAAAATAATTACATGCTATAAATGTAAAGAAAATGGTCATTATCGAAATCAATGCCCGTTATTGAAGAAAAATAATAGTAAATGTGTATTTAATGTCGTTTTCCTGAATGGAAAGTTTAACAAAACTGAGTGGTACGTGGATTCGGGCGCAAGCGCACACATGACTGCGAACGAATCTTGGATTAGAAACATGAACTCCACACCGTGTTTACCTGAAATTGTGGTAGCAAACGAATCAAAAGTGCCAGTTATTTGTTCCGGAGATGTCGACATTGTTTCTGACTTAAAATTCGAAATTACTGTGAAAGATGTGCTATGCGTGCCTAGTTTGACAACAAATTTATTGTCAGTAAGTGAGCTTATTAAAAATGGAAATACTGTCAGTTTTGATGAAAAACACTGCTACATACGAAACAAAAGCAATGTTTTGGTAGCCACAGCTGATTTATCGGACGGTGTATATAAGCTGAGGTTGCACACACAAAGTTGTATGTTGGCTGCACCGGCGATAAGTGGGAAACTATGGCACAGAAGGCTGGCCCACATTAATAGTCAGGACATGAACAAAATGAGAAATATGGTGGATGGTTTGGCATATGAAAACAATTTTGACATAACCAAGTCTCAGTGTATAACTTGTTGTGAGGGAAAGCAGGAAAGATTACCCTTTTCACATGTGGGTGAAAGAAGCACAGAGACGCTGCATAGAATCCATACAGACCTTTGTGGACCAATGGAAACTAGTTCATTGAATGGTGCAAGATATTTTATACTGTTTGTCGATGATTTTAGTAGAATGACATTTATATATTTTCTTCGAAAGAAAAATGAAGCATTTACTTATTTCAAGATTTTTAAAACAATGGTGGAAAATCAGTTAAATAAAAAGATAAAAATACTAAGGTCAGACAATGGACTAGAGTACACCAACAAAGAGTTTGAGAATTTTTTAAAGCAAGAGGGTATAATTCATCATAGATCGAATAATTATACACCTGAACAGAATGGTCTAAGCGAGCGAGCCAACCGTACTGTGGTTGAGAAGGCTAGATGTCTGCTGTATGATGCAAAGCTGGATAAAAGATTTTGGGCGGAAGCAGCAAACACTGCTGTCTATTTGAAAAATAGATCCATTGCATCAGGACTTCAGAAAACTCCATATGAATTGTGGTATGGGAGAAAACCAGACTTAAGCCACATACGTTTGTTTGGATGCAGAGTCATGGTCCATGTTCCTAAGGAACGTCGTTTGAAGTGGGATAAGAAATCTGTGGAGCACATATTAGTTGGCTATAGTGAAAATGTTAAGGGTTACAGGCTATACAATCCTATTAAGAAAACTCTTGTTACCAGCAGAGATGTTATCTTTATGGAAGAAGAATTAGGTACCGAAGAAAAAAGTCAGGAATCGGCTATCTGGATTCCTAATGAAGAGACACCTGCAGTTGGCATACCGGAGGTGAATGCAGATTCAGTGGGGGAAGCATCACAGAATGTTTCCGAAGACTGCCATTTAGATTCTTCTGTGTATGAGGATGGAAATGAAACATTAACTGAAATTCTAGCTACAGATGACTCAGTACCAGAAGCCCAGATGACATCAACTTCAGAGCAGGAGCCAGAAGTGCCTAGCAAGCGTCACAGAAGACAACCTGATCGGTATGGCTATATGTGTCTTTCCAGTACTGTTTCAGCATCCGAGGAGATTGTATTCTCAGAGGCTCTCGCAGGGCCTGAGAGTGAGCAATGGAAGCGCGCCATGGCCGACGAGCTGCAGTCATTTGAGGACAATGATGCTTGGGAGCTCGTTGACAACCCTGGTGATGTGACAATTGTTAAGTGTAGGTGGGTGCTCAACAAAAAGTTTGATGTGGACAATAATGTGCGGTTCCGGGCTAGACTTGTGGCCAAAGTTTTTCGCAGAAACCTGGCATTGACTATACTGATACCTTCTCACCTGTTGTTAGACATTCCACACTTAGATTATTATTTGCTCTCAGTGTTAAGTTGAATATGAGTATTGATCACTTAGATGTAACTACAGCATTTTTAAACGGTTTTTTGAAAGAAACTATTTACATGTCATTACCTGAAGGTTTTGTGAACAAAAGTGGGGGAAAGGTTTTAAAATTAAAAAGAGCAATCTATGGATTAAAACAATCTTCTCTTGCATGGTATGACAGAGTTAAAGATTTGCTTTATAACTTGGATTTCAAAAATAGTCAGTATGAGCCTTGTTTGTTCACAAAAACAAAGGGTAATATTAAAATTATTGTGGCCCTGTATGTTGATGATTTTTTAATTTTCTCTAATAATTCTGTTGAAACTGAAGATTTAAAATGTGTTTTGGGTGCAGAATTTAAATTGAAAGATTTGGGACCTGTAAGACAATATTTAGGCATGAGAATAAATGTAGATAAAAATGGGAATGTAATAACTGTGGATCAACAACAATATATTGAACAGTTAGCTTCTAGATTCAATATGTCAGATTGTAAAATATATAAAACCCCAATTGAATGTAAATTAAATGTTAAGAAAGCTGATGAATGTGTATCTGATCTTCCGTATCAAAAGTTAATAGGATCATTGATGTATTTGGCTGTACTAACTAGACCAGACATTTCCTATTCAGTCAGTTATCTGAGCCAATTTAATAGTTGTTACAATCATACACATTGGAGTTATGCTAAACGCGTTTTAAAATATTTGTTATATACAAAAACTTATTGTTTAAGATTTTGTAAGGATGATAGCAAATTACAGGGTTTTGTAGATAGTGACTGGGCTAGTGACGCCTTAGACAGGAAGTCATATACAGGCTTTTGTTTCACAATGTCTGGATCTGCTATTTCATGGCAAAGCAGGAAGCAAAAGACGGTGTCCCTTTCCAGTACAGAGGCAGAATATACCGCTCTGTCTGAGGCAGCTCGGGAAGCAGTGTATCTTAGTAACCTTCTTCATGAAATTATAGGTGTTTTTCATGTAATTGAGGTCTATTGTGACAATCAAAGTGCATTAAAATTATCAGTAAGCAATCAAAGTCACAATAGATCAAAACATATTGATGTGAAATATCATTATATAAGAGATGTTGTTAAGTTTAAACATATAAAAATTCTATATTTATGTACTGAAGAAATGACAGCTGATATCCTCACTAAAGGTTTATGTCCTGTTAAACATTATAAGTTTCTGCGTAAATTGGGAATTGTACCGAAATAACTTTATTTATTTATTTTGATAAGTGGGGCTGTTATAATGATGTATCAAAATAATAAAAGTATTTCTTAATTGTATTCTTCTCCTAGTAACGCCATCTCTTGTGCAACATAGACACTATATGTATATTTATGGTATAATGTGTAACATAGTGATTATATTATACTCTTTGGTACAACGTTAGTTTTAAAAATAAATTGTATGATTGTCTATGTATACTTTTTGAAATAAAAACCAGTCTGTTAGCGACCTTCGCTTGTTTCATTAGAATTTTCCATAGCCCAGCGGATATCATCCGTGAAGGAGAGCTGTGATGGTTCTGTGGCCAGGACGATTACCGGATTGGAAAGGGGAAATGAGACTGAAAGACGTCAGAAAATCTGAAACTTAGCGGTGGACTATGTGCTCAAGTACTTTAGAGAGGAAAGGAAGTATTGAAATAATTTTACTATAGGCAGAATTTTCCAGACATCGCCACAGCTACGATCAACTAGGTTATCGTGAAAGTGCTTTCTCCTGGCGGCCTGGCATAAATGGTTGCAGCGGTTGCGTGCGGTTTTATAGTGGAGGAGATTGTCAGCAGTAGGCCTACGCTCATATTTGCGTTTTGCTCTATCCCTCCGGGCCATGGCATCAACTATGGTGGGTGTGATCCAAGGAGCCGGTTCACGGCGAACTTTCACCAAACGAACCGGGGCATGTCGGTCGAACAAACCAAGCAAAGTAGATTTGAATCGGTTTACTTTGTCGTCAATGTTGCAGACATCAACCACAGGGCTCCAGGCAATAAGACTGGCATCATGGCGCAATGCCTCTAGATTCATACCCTTAAAGCTGCGTAACTTTAAGAGTTGAGGTTTGACTTTAGGGGTACGAATGCGATATTTATTTATTATTTATTTTATTTTAAAGAAAGCTTACAGACTAATTATTAACAAAGTAAATAGTGATATTTGCTAATTACAAGCTTCCACATGTATAAACTTAGTTTAAGTTTTATCAAAACAAACGTGTTTCAGTACTTACAGATCACAAAGGCACGCTTTATTAAACAAAACCTTAAGAAACAAACAAAAAAAGGATTAAAAACAGTAGTGTGCAGTATATATTGTAGTTTAAATAATAAAAAAGACATGAAGTATTCAAACTAGGAGGTTGCGAACATTTAGCAGGAACAACAGGCAGTTGTACTACTTGCGTTCCCCGCCAAAATATTCCCTATTCAAAAGTTTTCTAATTTTTTGTGCGCTGGTACAGAATAGATCAATATCCAGATGAGATGGTAATTTATTAAAAGCTGTAGCACTTCGTATGCAGAAGGCGTTACTCCTATAATTCTTTGATGCAAATGGTGCATGTAGCAGAGGCCGTTTTCGTAAACTGTTTTGATTGGTACGAAGAAATATTTTGTTGAGCAGTTCAGGACAGTCGACGGAGCCATTTGCGATGTTAGTTAAAAGACATATGTCATTAATATTACGTCTCAATTCAAGTGGTAGGAAGTGGTATCGCTTACAGTGGTGCTCATAATCGACTGAGAATTGCTTTGCTTTGAAATCTAAGTAATATAAAATTTTTTTTTGAACTGTTTCAATGCGAGATTTATATATCTCGTATTGTGGATTCCACACTTCAGATGCGTATTCGAGGTTACTGCGCACGAGAGAACAATATAGGGCTTTTATGGGTTTAAGTGAACGGAATTCAGAGCATGTTCGAATAATGAAGCCTAACGCTTTGAGAGCCTTTTTAACCATATTTTCAACATGTTTATAAAAGAGTAGCTTGCTATCATGTATAACACCAAGATCTCTTATGTTTTCCTCTTTGCCAATAAAAATGCCATTCAGAGTGTAGCCCGATCCTATAATTGACTTTTGGCGAGTAAATGATACGTCACAGCACTTGGAAACGTTTAATTGTAGTTTATTGTTTTTGCAATATAATTCAAAACTATCGAGATCCGATTGTAGTAGCTTAGTGTCAGTTAGTGAGCGTACACTCTTAAGTATTTTCATATCGTCAGCGAATAAAAGGATTTGTGAACTTTTGAAGCAACTTTGTATGTCGGTAATAAATATGGTAAACAATAACGGTCCGAGGATTGAGCCCTAGGGTACGCCTGAAAGAACAGACTTCCACCCGGATGTGTACCCGCGCAGAACTACAGCCTGTGTGCGATTTTCTATGTATGAAGAAAACCACCTAAACAGGTCATCGTTTATTCCTGCAGATAGGAGTTTCTGCAAAAGCACACGGTGATCTATACGATCAAAACATTTGCTGTAATCTGTATAAATCACGTCTACTTGGCATCGCTCTTCCATTCCAACCGTTATGATTTCGTTGGACAATAAGAGGTTTGTAGTAGTTGATCGCTTTCTTAAGAAACCATGCTGTTCAGTACCGAATTGGCATTGCATTGAGGGGTAAACTTGCATGTGAACTATTTTTTCAAGTACTTTAGAGAATAGACATAATTTCGATATTGGGCGATAGTTTTCTATGCTTGATCTATCACCTTTTTTGAAGATAGGGGTTATAAATGCCGATTTCCATATTCTAGGTACAATACCCTCTCTAAGAGATCGTTCAAACAAAATGCAGATCGGCGCCACTAGACGTTTTGCACAATTAATAATAAAAATAGGCGGTATGTCGTCAGGGCCACCTGATTTATAGGGGTCTAATCCTTTAAGTAGCTTGAGTATCGTTTTTGGACACACGCTTATAGAACTTATGTTGGCCGAGCTGTTACTAACGACGTTGACATTCAGGTCATGAGATACTGAATCAGGTTCCTGAAAAGTAGATTGAAAGTAAGTGGCGAATAATTCAGCTATACCTTCGCCTGTATCTACCGATTTGCCCATATAGTTAAAAACATTAGGTAAAGTATTGGCATTTCTTTTACTTTTTATGTAGGACCAGAAATATTTTGGGTTTTTAGCGATTGACGATTCAATGATACTATATGAAAGAAAGAGAAGGTTGTGGTAGGAAAAACTAGCAGGAAGTTGACCATGGTCAGAAACATTAGAAGGAGACGATACAAATATCAGATCAAGCAAAGAAGGAGATGAATTCGGGGCAAAGTGAGTGGCAGAAAGGGGAAGAATATGCAGATTGATGGAGGACAGGAGGCCTTGCAGCCTTCGAGCACGAGAGTCGTTTTTCAATGAACAAGTATTGAAGTCACCCATTATGATGACGAGAGAATACTGGGGACACATGTTCGAAAG
The DNA here is from genome assembly GCF_003590095.1 of Trichoplusia ni. NCBI lineage: Eukaryota > Metazoa > Arthropoda > Insecta > Lepidoptera > Noctuidae > Trichoplusia > Trichoplusia ni. The sequence goes on from NC_039505.1 coordinate 788,803, forward strand.
CTGTATTTCCAGATCATCGAAATCTATACTAATATATAAAGCTGAAGAGATTGTTTGTTTGGACTCGCTAATCTCAGGAACTACTGTTTTAAATTTAAAAATTCTTTTAGTGTTGAATAGACCATTCATCGAGGAAGGTTTTAGGCTATATACCACGCTGCGATTAATAGGAGCGGAGATACAATGGAAAATGTGCAAAAAAGAGTGCAGGTATAAATCATAACTTATATCTTCTATCCACGGGGACGAAGTAGCGGGCAACAGAGACAGAGACAGAGACTAGATCAAAATAAAATTTCGTCTTCTTGAAATAAAATTACAACAGCTAGTAGTTAATATGACAGTTGGGACTATAAAATACGGCGATTAAAATTTTGGGGTGGTTGACCAGGACCTCAAGGAAAATGTATTCAGCCGATTCGGAGTAAAGGGAAGGAGATGTACAAATAACCTTGTAGGGTAAATTGGCACGGAGGATAGATAGCGACCCCACCCCCGCCTTTCCCAGTTCTATCGTTACGAATCAACAGAAAACCAGGAAGCGCAAAGTGGTTCGAAGGATGGGAGGGCTTAAGGAACGATTCAGAAATGAGAAAGATGTCAAGATGCCAGAAGATCATTCAGAAAAAAAAATAAGAGAAATTTTCATGCAGCGAGCGCGGGAACACTCTCCGACCCGCATGCTCGCACACTCTACGACCAGCATGCTCCTGTGCGGCCGCTCAAAGTAAAGCACCTCCCAGCACCTTGCCTTACAGAAGAAATAAAAAGTCTCCTAGAAAAGAAAGCTTTAGCCAAAAATAGGTTTAAGCGCAGGCCCGGTGCCTCGACTTGGGAAAAATACACGACCATCTGCAATCACTGCAATAAGGTGTAGAGATGCTCAAAGCCGACACATTCATGTATCTGTCGAAAACAGCGAACCCGCAAAGGTTTGGAAGTTTCTTAGGAAAATGGGAGTGGGAAAGTCGCGTCACGACGAAATCTCTAAGGATGTTGACCTTGAGTCATTAAATTTGCACTTTAGTTCTTCGTCCCAATGTGATGGGGCTTTCAAGGCTATCACATTAAATGTTCTTTCGTCCCTTCGAACTCCCGACTACTCACAATTTTTCTTTGATAAATTTTCGGTTTGTGGTGTTAAGAAGAGCGTTTTATCAATTACTTCTAACGCTGTTGGAAGCGATTGCGTCAGCCGCAAAATGATACTCCCTATCCTGGATGAGATCCTTCCTGTAATAACCCATATCCTAAATTATTCCATTTCCGTTGGAGTCTTTCCAACTGCTTGGAAAAAGGCGGAAATAATTCCACTACCCAAAAAACCCAATCCCGCTTCGTTCTCTGAATATCGTCCTATCTCCATTCTACCCTTCCTTTCCCAAGTTTTTGAGCGCCTTGTTCACGATCAAATAACCGCTTTCCTGCACAAGAACAACCTTCTAAATCCATTCCTTTCCGGATTTCGTCCAGGACATAGTACAGTAACTGCTCTAGTACACATTGCGAATGACATTAGAGTGGCCATGGAGCGTAACAAGCTGACGATTCTTGCTTTGCTTGATTTCAGCAACGCCTTCAACACCGTCGATTTTGATATACACCTTGGCATGCTGCGCTTTCTTAACATATCTCCAACGACAGTTGATTGGTTTCAGAGTTACCTGTATGGCCGACGGCAACGTATATCCATTGAAGGTATAACCTCTTCATGGTGTGATACGCATGCTGGCGTACCACAGGGCGGTGTTCTCTCTCCGTTGCCATTTTCTTTATTTATTAACTAGCTGTTGCCCGCGACTTCGTCCACGTGATCGATTGTATCTTCGCTCCTATTAGTCGCAGCGTGATGTTATATAGCCTATAGCCTTCCTTGATAAATGGTCTATACAACACAAAAAGAATTTTTCAATTCGAACCAGTAGTTCCTGAGATTAGCGCGTTCAAACAAACAAACAAACAAACAAACAAACTCTTCAGGTTTATATATTAGTATAGATAACATTTCGGAGGATCTAACTTCATTTTACCACCTTTATGCAGATGATATGCAAATATAGTTCAGAGGGTGGTTCTGACTGTTGGCTGTCCGCTGACAGTATCTGAATTGCTACGGGTACGCGACCCCGGACTGCTCGAGCTTCTGTTGTCACACCCCTCTTCTATCCATGGTAGCAGTATCCTACTCCCCTCTCCCTCTCAAACCTCAAGCAGATGCCTTCTGCTAAGATGCACTGGCAATCCCGGCCAGGCATAGCCCTTCTCATGGCTCATGATTCGCGTTAGAGGCCATGCTAACGCTTAGGAACGTCTCTGAATTTCTCCAATTGTAGCGGTTTACTGTTCCATTGGATACAGGAATGTAGAGATAAGAGTGCACCTGCGTATGCGCACACACTGTCGTTGAGTACGTTTTGTGCACTTTAATATCTCCTGCGCAATTGACTTGGTATGCTAAATGGACTCCGAGTTAGCCCTGCGGCGATGGGCAGAGGTAGAGAGGTCCGGTTGTGATGCCAACCGGGCTTTGTCTGATGCCTACACGTAGACTCAGGGTAGATGGTCGCTTTGCACTGCACTGGGTTAACAGTGCAATTCGGCAGCTCCCTGGGTGACGAAACAGCTCTATTTAGAGAGGCCCTGCTTCCCCCAATCCGGGGAAGGGACTAGAAAAGGTGTCCCAAAAAAGGATTAACCCCGGCTGTCTCTGCATTAATAACTCGTGGTCGAAAAATACATAATTATCTCAAACAAAAATCTTTCAAAACTTATAATATGACCTTTGCAGCGTGGAATGTGCGAACCCTCCTTGATCGCGAAAGTAGCCTGTGTCCTCGTGAAACCGCTCTCGTATCGAGAGAACTCCGACGCTATGGTGTGCATATCGCTGCGCTTAGTGAGACACACTTGGCAAACGAGGGGGAGAGATTGGAGCGCTTGGGCGGATATACTTTCTTTTGGAAAGGCACTCCGTCTTCAGAGCCCAGAAGATCTGGGGTTATAGCTGCTAAATTAGAGGAGTATCCTATCCACATTTCGGACCGCGTCACTACGCTGCGCCTACACCTCGATAATGGCAACCATCTTAACATCATCGGTGTTTATGCACCAACGCTTGACAAGGATGATGAAACTAAGGCCAAGTTTTACGAAGAAGTTACGCAAACTCTGTCAAAAATTCCCAAAAGGGAATAGATACTTCTGATGGGCGACTTTGATGCGAGAGTCGGACGTGACTTTGAAGCTTGGCCAAAGGTCTTGGGAAGACATGGTGTTGATAAATAAAAATACAAACTGGATTACTAAAGGTTTGAGGATGAGTTGTAAAACGAAAAGATTTTTACGCTTTAAATACTACAAACATAATTCTTCAACAAATAAAATACACTTTAAAAAATATTCCAGAATTTTACGACGTTGCATTGATTTATCAATTAAGTTTACGAACGACAAAGAAATTAAAAAAGGGAAAAACATTTGTAAGTCATCGTGGAAACTTATTAAGAGAGAAACCGAGGGTTATTCTAGCCAAAATTTTATAACCAACATTATTAACAATGGACAAATCATTAATAACCCGAAAGATATAGCTAGAATTTTCAACGAATATTTGATACGTTCAACTAACTCGAATAATATTAGTATAGGTACTAAAGTAGAAAAAGAATTGTAATAGTATTTTTCTAAGGCCGTTTGATACTAATGCTATGTATTACATCATAATGTCCTTGAATAATACAACATCGGTTGCATAGTGGTTTCTTAGGTTTACGCGAATGTTAGACATTGAAATGAAACTACTTTTACGGATTTTATCGCGGTTTAATTTTAGATTTTAGTTCCCGATGTTTCGAAACCTTTGCAGGTATCATGGTCACGGGCAGACTGAGATGGCGTTCGTCTTGACAGAAGATGTTGCTCGTTCTACCTTCATATTTTAATTAATTATTTGTGGTCCGACCTACGCAGTATGAGCTCACTGTGTCTTGATGTCTTGCAGCGCTGCTCTTGGGTTTGGCCTTGAGTTTATTTATTATTGGATCCCAAGTAGGTGATATCTTCCAGCCATCTTCTCTATTGAAATTAGGGTGTTTTTTAATCTCAATAGCCTCGCGAAACATCCTAGGTAGGAATTTGGATTCTTTAGCGAGGATCTGTGGTTGGTCAAATCTAATATAATGGCTGGAACCTTCAGCATGTTCGGCGACTGCAGACTTCGTTGAGCGGCGGTGTTTGACGTCAGCTATGTGTTCTTTAACGCGGGTCCCTATGCTTCGTTTGGTTTGACCGATGTAAGAGAGGCCGCAGTCACAATCTAGTTTGTATACTCCTGCATCTTGTAGAGGTATGTGACACTTGACAGATGGTAAGGACTGGCTAATCTTCTTGGGCGGCTTGAAGTATGTTTTAATTGAAGCTCGCTTCAGGATGTAACCAATCTTGTCAGTGACTCCTCTGACATATGGTAGTACAGCAGGCAAACGATCAACAGTGGCTGGCTTCACTCGGTTTCTGTGACGGGGCCGTGGAACTTGGAGCTTGTTGTCTCGCAGTACTTGCTTGACGTGTTGAAGCTCAGCGGCAAGGTGTCTGTCATCACAGAGTCCGTGTGCTCTCTGAAACAAAGATTTTCCCACGGTAGCTAACTGTTTAGGGTGGTGGTGAGATTCACCGTTTAAGTACCTATCTGTATGGGTCTTCTTTCGATACACGGTGTGACTTATGGTCTGATCAGGATTTCTTTTAACTAATATGTCCAAGAAGGCAAGAGATTTATTATCCTCCAACTCCATAGTGAATTGAATTTTGTTATTGATGGAGTTGAGATGTTTTAAAAATGCATTTACTTGACTAGATGGTAAAACTGTGAAAGTATCATCTACGTACCGTTTGTAAAACCTGGGAGTGAAAGGAGCTGTTTTTAAGGCTGTCTCCTCGAAGTCTTCCATGAATATATCGGCGACTACAGGGGATACAGGCGAGCCTATCGCTACACCATCTACTTGTACATAGAATTTATTGTTCCACAGTAGGTAGCCAGATGTGAGGCAGTGCTCGAGAAGTTCTGCATATTCTAGAGGTAGGTTGTTCTCTGCTAGCTTCTTGGAAACAATTTCAATACAATCCTTAACTGGTAGGCATGTAAACAAGGACTGTACGTCGAAACTAACCATTACTTCATTGTCATGAAGATGTAGATGTTTAATCTCATTGACAAAGTGGTATGAATCCTTCACAAACGCTGTAGTGTTGCCTCTGAGTGGTGAGAGTGTTTTCGCGACGTGCTGAGCCAATCTGTAGGTTGGTGTGTCGATTTGGCTTACAATAGGACGTAGCGGGGCGTTTGGTTTGTGTATCTTTGGCAACCCATACAGTTTAGGTGGTTTTGCGCATGTAGGTATTAAGTAGGTAACATCTAGACTTAATGCTTCGGAGTGTTTCTTAACCAAGGCGGTGGTAGTTGTTAACACCTTTTTGGTAGGATCAGTTTTCACTGGTTTATATGTACTTGCGTCCGACAATAGATCTTCTATTTTAGCATTGTAGTCCGATGTATCCATGACAGATGTATTCATGGAAGACTTCGAGGAGACAGCCTTAAAAACAGCTCCTTTCACTCCCAGGTTTTACAAACGGTACGTAGATGATACTTTCACAGTTTTACCATCTAGTCAAGTAAATGCATTTTTAAAACATCTCAACTCCATCAATAACAAAATTCAATTCACTATGGAGTTGGAGGATAATAAATCTCTTGCCTTCTTGGACATATTAGTTAAAAGAAATCCTGATCAGACCATAAGTCACACCGTGTATCGAAAGAAGACCCATACAGATAGGTACTTAAACGGTGAATCTCACCACCACCCTAAACAGTTAGCTACGGTGGAAAAATCTTTGTTTCAGAGAGCACACGGACTCTGTGATGACAGACACCTTGCCGCTGAGCTTCAACACGTCAAGCAAGTATTGCGAGACAACAAGCTCCAAGTTCCACGGCCCCGTCACAGAAACCGAGTAAAGCCAGCCACTGTTGATCGTTTGCCTGCTGTACTACCATATGTCAGAGGAGTCACTGACAAGATTGGTTACATCCTGAAGCGAGCTTCAATTAAAACATACTTCAAGCCGCCCAAGAAGATTAGCCAGTCCTTACCATCTGTCAAGTGTCACATACCTCTACAAGATGCAGGAGTATACAAACTAGATTGTGACTGCGGCCTCTCTTACATCGGTCAAACCAAACGAAGCATAGGGACCCGCGTTAAAGAACACATAGCTGACGTCAAACACCGCCGCTCAACGAAGTCTGCAGTCGCCGAACATGCTGAAGGTTCCAGCCATTATATTAGATTTGACCAACCACAGATCCTCGCTAAAGAATCCAAATTCCTACCTAGGATGTTTCGCGAGGCTATTGAGATTAAAAAACACCCTAATTTCAATAGAGAAGATGGCTGGAAGATATCACCTACTTGGGATCCAATAATAAATAAACTCAAGGCCAAGCCCAAGAGCAGCGCTGCAAGACATCAAGACACAGTGAGCTCATACTGCGTAGGTCGGACCACAAATAATTAATTAAAATATGAAGGTAGAACGAGCAACATCTTCTGTCAAGACGAACGCCATCTCAGTCTGCCCGTGACCATGATACCTGCAAAGGTTTCGAAACGTCGGGAACTAAAATCTAAAATTAAACCGCGATAAAATCCGTAAAAGTAGTTTCATTTCAACAACATCGGTTGGTTATGATGACATTGCTACGAAAATTCTCAAAGCAAGTGCAGTTGAATTAGCTCCAGTTTTAACTCATTTAATTAACCTTTCATTTACCGAAGGCTGCTTCCCAGACTGTCTAAAGTTATCCATAGTAAAACCAATATATAAAAAGGGGGACAAATACTCAGTTGAAAACTATAGACCTATTACTATAATTCCCGTAATATCTAAGATATTTGAAATTTCCATGTCAAAACGTATTATCGAATTTGTTGAAAAGAATAAGATTCTGAAGAGTGAACAGTATGGATTCCAAAAACATAAATCGACTACGATGGCATGCTTTAACCTTATGTCACGCGTAATTGATAATGTAGACGCGGGAAATACGACGACTGTTATTTTTTTTGATATGAGCAAAGCTTTTGACTTTGTCTCACACCGAATATTGTTAAAAAAAATAGAAGCTTATGGTATTCGTGGAACCGCATTAACTTGGTTGGAATCATATTTGAGTAATCGTAAGCAGTGTGTTGAGATTAGTCACATAAATAAGTCGCAAACGTTGGAAGCCGTTCATTCAGATTACAAAACTAACAATTATGGTGTTCCACAAGGAAGTGTGTTAGGCCCACTTCTTTTTTTACTTTATATTAATGATCTACCAGACATAACTCAATATCCTTGTACTTTATTTGCTGATGACATTTCTTTAATTATGACTACTAATTCTAATGATATTGACAAATTTAACACTGACATTAATACAACAATTGACTCCATAATAACATGGCTGGACGATAACAATTTACATGTAAATTTGACTAAAACGAAATTTATTCAATTCAGCACCTATGGTCGCAAAGACAAAAACTTGAATATCACTTGACGGCATGTCGAAATAGAAGAAGTAAACGAGATGAGATTCTTGGGAGTAATATTGGACAAGAATATAAATTGGAAAAGTCACGTAAACAATGTATGCAGTAAACTGAATCGTTTTGTCTATGTCCTAGCTAAATTAAGAAAGATATCTGCTCAAAGCACAGTCCTTACCGCCTATCATGGCTATGTAACTTCGGTGCTCAACTACGAGATAATACTTTGGGGAAATTCCACTGACGTGAACAAAGCATTCGTAGCGCAAAAAAAGTGCATCAGAGCCATATGTGGTGAACCACCCTGGATATCTTGCAATCCCATATTTAAAAAGTTAAAATTGCTTACACTACCTTGTATGTACATATTTGAAATTGCAAAGTTTGTCAAGTTAAATCGCCATATCTTTAAAACAGCGAGTGATATATTTCCAAGAAACACCAGAAATCCAGACAGAATTGTACTACCGAGAATCCCTAAAACTCAACTGTATAAAAATAATTGTTTGGCTATTAGTGGCTTTATATATAATAAGATACCTAGAGAAATAAAAGAACTTCCATATAAATTATTTATAAAAAATCTAAAAGGATGGTTGATAGAAAAATCTTTTTATTCTGTATCCGAATTCTTGGAAAGGCCATTATAGTACTTTAATTATGAATGTTGTGTAGTAGTATTATCATCAATTCTGTGTAAATAAATTTGACATAATATCTATAATTTTAATGTAAAACTTAGAAAAATGGATGGCATCAATGATGGCAATATTTTAACACTTTTTCTTGTAAAGTCAATAATTTATAATGTTTGCATGCCCTATAAAGGCAGAATATTATGTACTGTTCAACCTAAAAATTTAACATCTTATGTATGCACTATATTCTTGCAAATAAAATGAATTTGAATTTGAATTTGAATAACATAAATAGTAATGGACAACTCCTACTATCTCTCTGTGCCGAATTCGAACTGGCTATCACCAACACCATGTTCAGACTCCCGGCTAAATATAAAACTACCTGGATGCATCCGAGGTCGAAACATTGGCACCTGATTGATTTTATAATCGTTCGGCAAAGAGACATTACCCAAGTACGGATTACACGTGTTATGCGTGATGCTAATGTAATGTGCTCAACGGATCACCGTCTTGTCGTCACCAAGATGAAGCTGCTTTTATATCCTCCTCGCAGATCTCATGGAGTGAAGCCTAAGCGCCTGGACTTGGAAAAAATTTAAAGTTTGGCTGATTGCCATTGTGCATAGTTGTTGCAGGTACGCAACAACTATGCACAGGCAATTAGTAATGCCATCCAGCAAATAGATGTTGAGAATGGTGATTCTGTAGCTAACTGGCACACCCTCTCGACCAGATTAATTGCCAGTGTTTCGCAAACACTGGGTGTCAAACCTGGTAGACACGAAGAATGGTTTGATGAAAATGATAAAATACTAACAAAAGCTATCCAGAATCACCGCTCCATACTACGTCAACATAGGGATGATCAACAAGCGGAGCGTGTTAAGCAAAGTGGGGCCGAGCTGCGGAGATATGTAAGGGAAATAAAAGACAAGTGGTGGCGTCAAAAGGCCGAATGTATGCAGTGGCTCTCTGGCACGAAACAGCTAGACAATCCACTGACAATCCAATGTTTCTGGAGAGCTTGCACGAGACCATTTGGAAACTCTTTGTAAAGATGTGGGACGAGGAGCGAGTCCCTGATGAGTTTCGAGTCTCTCAGGTGTGCTCTTTGTACAAGAACAAAGGCGACAAATCTGACTGCAACTCCTATAGAGGTATCTCTCTCCTGACATCTCCAGGCAAAACCTTTACACGAATTTTAATAAACCGCTTGATGTCCTTGTCTGAAGACATACTGCCTGAAACCCAATTTGGCTTCCGGCCGAATCGAGGCACGTGTGAAGCCATCTTCTCTATCCGTCAACTTCTAGAGAAGAGTCGAGAGCAGAGTCAACCACTGTTTCTGTGCTTTGTTGACCTAGAGACAGCTTTTGACTCGATACCGCACAAAGCCTTATGGGTGGTACTGGCGAAACTTGGATGCGTGGACAAGTTTATAAGATTGATACGACTCCTGCATGATGACATGCACTGTTGTGTCAGTGTGCAGGGCGAAGACTCCAAGTTGTTTAAGGTGAGCTGCGGTGTGAAACAAGGCTGCGTGCTCGCCCCAACTCTCTTTGCCCTGTACTTTGCAGTTGTAGTTCGGGAAGCCTTGTAGACTCTGTCCGAAGGTATCCGTATTCGATTTCGTACCGATGGCGGTGGTGTCTTCAACTTGAATAGACGGCAGGCTCGCACAAGAGTGTCTCACACGACTATCACCGAGATGATGTATGCAGATGACTTATGTTTTGTAGCGGAATCCCCAGATGGGCTGCAGCGGCTTATGTCCAGACTACTTCAGGCATGTAACAGATTTGGCCTGAAAATTAATGTTAAAAAGACCGAAATCATGGCACTTGATACTGTGACACTGTTCACAGTATCAAGTGCCCCAGTTGACATTAGACTAGGAGGAGTCTCGCTTAAGCAAGTAAAGCAATTTAAATATCTTGGCAGCACCATAACATCCAGGTGTCTCCTTAATAACGAAGTTAACAGCCGAATAGGAGCAGCTGCTGCAGCTTTTGGTAGACTTCGTGCCAAGGTTTTCCGCTCGCATGACATAAAGCTCTCTACAAAAGTTGCTGTGTACATGGCAATAGTTCTGCCAAATCTCTTGTATGCCTCTGAGACTTAGGTCTTTACCGCGAGCATTTTCGGAAATGCCTACGGGACATTATGTGCATCCAGTGGTCGGACCGTGTTCGAAACACGGAAGTACTAAGACGAGCTAATGTTAGTGGTATTGAGGCTTATCTAATGCGCCGACAGCTGCGCTGGGCGGGTCATGTCTCCCGGATGTCAGATGCTAGAGTAGCAAAGCGTGTCTTCTACTCAGAACTGCTAAATGGCAAGCGCAAGCAGGGTGGTCAACGTCTGCGGTACAAAGATGTGCTTAAACGCCACATGAAGAGATCTGACTTACATCCGTCACAGTGGTAGGCTATGGCCGCAGATAGAACAAGATGAAGGCGGACTATTACGGACAAGGTATGGGATTTTGAAAACCGGCGAAGAGAAGAGCTCGACGCGAGGCGAGAAGAGCTGAAGGCCCGACCACCCGCGGCCATCTAATATACCTACATCGGAGGAGTGCTAACTTGCAGCGAATGTGGACGGACATTTACTACTAAAATTGACTTTGTCAGTCACTGGAGAGCACACCAGCGAAGCTCTCAAAATTAGGCGCAGGTCCAAGTCGCTGTGGCCGAAATCGGCCAGGATATATATATGCAAATATACTCGCAGGCCACGCTGGACGAATTATCTTAAGGTTTAATTAACTTTAATGCCGATCTTGCACGAATTTCGGATTGGAGTGCAGCCCATGGGCTCATAGTTAAGTCTGAGAAAACGCAAGCCATTGTTGTGGGCAGTTCCAGGCTTACCTCCCGAATTAATTGGTCGCAATTGCCCCAGATTATTTTCAACAGTGCTGTAGTACCAATTTGCGACACAGTTAGGAATCTGAGTATTTACATTGACCGAAATCCCTCTTGGGGCCAACAGATTCGGGAGGTAAGTCAAAAATTGTTTCGCTCGGCTGGTTCGCTTAGGAGACTTCGTCACTTTCTACCAACTGCCACTAAAGTTGCACTTGCGGAATCCCTTTTGCTTCCCATCCTCGATTATGCTGATGTCTTGCTATCTTGATAGACTTGAGCGTCTTCAGAACTTTTGCATTAGTTCATATTTGGTTTACGCGAATATGATCACGTGTCTGAATTTCATCTGAAGCTCAAATGGCTCCCTATTCGCCTTCGCCGGAATGCGCATATTCTTTCATTACTTTATAGAACTCTTTAGTCCTTCAACTCCCATTTATCTTAAAGAACGTTTCCAGTTCCTTAATGACACACATTCACGATGCCTAAGGTCATCGGAAAATTTGCGACTTAAGATGCCACCTCGCTCTACAGGATTCTTCGATAGGTCTTTCACTGTGCAAGGTGTGCGCTTGTAGAACAAACTCCCTGCATCAATCAGAAAGGCTCAGACACTTAGCACCTTTAAAAAACTGGTAAAAGACTATCTCCTTTCTTTAAAGTAGTCGTCTCAAACACTGATTATCTTATTATTGTATGTATTCATTTTATTTGTTATTTCTGTGTTATGTATGTTTATGTATACCTTTACATATTTTTAACAATAGTGCACCATCTACCTCTGTACAAACTGATAATTTTCCTGTCCATCCAAAGGTTGTCTGGAAGATATATCGCTTTTAGCGATAAGACCGCCATTGTACCCTAAGATTGTATGTATTAAGAATCACTGCTGTAATTCCATGGTGTACAATAAAGAATATTCTAATCAAATCTTATCTAAAACTAATAATTTAAAATATACAATAAATAGCTCGATAGGTTGCTATAAAGACAACCTCCCTTATTCACAATAGAAATACGAAAGATAGAAAACAAAACAGAACTCTTTACTGCGATGCACCTAAACTAATATGATGTAACGAAACGCAGTTTACAAAACGCATCACTGAGTTTGACAGTTGGCAGCTGTCAGTTGTCAGTCTACAGAGATGTAATTTGTCAATAACTTTATAGAATAGGTTACCGACAATACCGACTAGTTTATAATAATATATTGAAGGTGACTGCGAAAGGAAAAGAAAGAAGCACGAGACGGTGGTTCAAAGAAAAAGTTGTGTAAGAATAGGCTATGAAGCAGCGATAAAATGAGGTACAATGCAGCAAAGTCGAAAAAAATACTAAAGTTAAACATGCATAATTTACAAAACTACTTAGTTAGGACGGTTTAACCTTCTCTGGACCTTATTAACGGGTGTTGCGGGCTCGAAAGTCAAGGAGACAAGTTCAGGCTAAGTAGGAACTGCCGGATGCACAAGGACGTCGTTGTTGGAGGGATATCTTGAGAGTAGTTTTTGTAGTTCGTCCATGGATTCTAATTTGTGGCGAGACTTGTCAGGAGTGATGACCAGCAATTAGTCATCCCAAAGTGTTTACGTGCGGCAACGAAGGTATGGTGACGACTACGAGTTAAGAGTTCGGATATAGTGTAACCAGTACCTTTAAATGACTTTTTGGCATTCCAAACAAGATGGCGATGCTCGGTGGTGAAGAACTTCACGAGAATTGGCCTGGAACGCTTGCCTGATCCTAACTGGTGGCACACATGGATGTTCTCCCTGGAGAGCTCGTTCAACTTCAAGTTGTCACGGAACACTTGAGAGACAACATCAAGGACCTTCTCATCTTTGGCTTCTGGGATACCATGGATTAAAAGCACCTTGCGCTGCATGATAGTTTCGTGCTTCTCAAAACCTTGCGAAAGTGACTCCAGTTGAGTTTTGAACTTAGTAAGAGCTTGCAAGACAAAGCTTTTGAAGTCACTAAACGTCTTGAGATACCTAGCGATGTTAAAGTTGCAACTGACGTTGGGGCCGCAGAAGAGGAGGAGCCAGCGGTAGCAGATGCCAGCTTTGCTTCATAGGCAGCCATCTTTGCGGTGAAGAGGGATTCCAAGACCTCCAAGTTCAGTGCTAGTTTAGCGTCCATGGTGATGAAGTGCGGGGTCAAAGGTGAAAGTTAAGAAGCAGTGTAAAAGACTTGAAAACGATTATTAAAGAGTAAAGGGGGTCCACAAACCAACTGGGTTGGTCAAAACATTAAAATAGCCTAAAATAAAATTAATAATAATATTAAATGGGAGCAAAGAAAAAGTATGAGTGTTCACTGTGTCTACCCCGAAAAATAAAGCAGTAGTAGTTTAATTATGCTATAAATTCTTAAAAAATATAACAACAAAAAGAAAAAAAATAATAATTATGCCTATAAGTATTAGCCAAGTCGGAAAAAAACCTACAAATAGTACACCATAAACTATTTCAATGGATAAATCCATCAAGTTTCTCATATATTGGCAAAACTACTAGTATATGCAAATGGTTCAAGTTCCAATCCTAAAAGTTCCATATTAAAAACAAAACGCAACATAAAGGTTCAGTTAAAAATATTACGTAGGCAATCCAATGTAGTTCATAAGTCTTGTAGTCCAACATAGTTTTCGTAGTATTTGAAGCAACTCTATACTTAATTACAGATCGTCCCAACATGTCTCAGTTACCGACTATAGAACCTCTCGACTGCGAAGGTGACCCGACTTCTTTAGCCCATCGGTGGCAAAGGTGGAAGCGAGCTCTAGATATTTACCTCGTAGCCTTGGGTATAGACCAGCCGTTAAAAAAACGAGCGACGCTTTTACATACCGGGGGTTTAGGATTGCAAGGCATATATTATAACCTTCCCGGTGCACACGTCAACGAAAATGAAACCACTGATCAAAATCAAATCAAAAGTCATTTATTCAAATTAGGCTACTAAGTAGCACTTTTTGAAGGTCAAATTACATTGACAGCGCCCAGTTTTGCCCACCCGTCACCGCTTCCTAAGTGCTTTTGCTGTGAGAGAAGAAACGGCGCAACAAACTCCCCAGCAGCACGCTGTCTTCCCATTGATGTTTTCAAAGCCGCTATTAAAAAATTAGACGACTACTTTTCACACAAACAGAGTTACATTTACGAACGATACGTATTCTACCTTATGAAACAGGAACTGGACGAGAAATTTGAAAAATTTCTTTATTAGATTACGTAATCAAAGTTCCAAATGTAATTTCGCAAACAAAGACAACGATCTCATAGACCAGATTGCTGAAAAATGAACTTCATCAGATCTGAGGAAGAAAATATTACAGTTAGGAGATTCTGTTACAATAGAAAAAGTTATCTTAGAAACCAATGCGATCGAAACAGTAGAGAGACAGTTATAGCGATTTCAAAGGACAAAAACGGAACAGGTTGATAGGATTGGAACAAGAGCAAACGAAACCCGTATTCAGGGTGATAATACGAATATTAAACGGTGTACTAGATGTGGCAGTGAAAATCACAAGTGTGACGATACACGTTGTCCTGCTAGAGACAAAGTGTGCGATAAATGTGGTTGTAAAGGTCATTTTAAAAGCCAATGTCGTACAAGAAACCACAAGCGTAAAGCACCCGCTATTTGGAACAAACCAAAAATTTATGATAAAAAACCTAAAAAAAATGAAGAACCGCCCAAACCACCCGTCAGTAATGTGAACTATATATTTCATATAGATGACGATGCCGAAATAGTTTGTCCAGTTGGTGGTGTTAACGTTAATATGCTCATAGACTCTGTAAGTAAAAAAATATATTTATCGACAAAACTAGGAAATACTTAAAATCAAACAATATTATTGTGACTAACCAACAACAAGGTTCCGATCAAATATGTATTTATGGCGTATGGTTGAAAAGATCCATTAAATGTGCTTGGCGCATTTGAAGCGTCAATATCCGTAGGACCAGAAAGAAAAACTGCAAAATTTTATGTAATTAACATAGAAATCTAAATAACAAGGTAATAGAAGTGCTAACGCTCGCGGAACATTGTCACGGCAAGAACCACTAAAAATGGTGTTTTGCGGCGTTTCTCAGGCTGGAAATTCATCTGCATCGTGTAATAACATAAATAAATAGATAACATTTTATCGCGCGTTCACTTTTATAGGTGGTGTGGGGATCGAAACTGCTCACACAAAGTTTGGCTTATACGGCCTCTTCTGACCGTGCACCGTCCTCGGCTGCACCGGAGACGTCTTCTGGAGGACTGGAGAATCTTCGGTCCCCGTCTTTGCTCGCAGGATCTACAGAAGCGTTAGCAGGATCCGCAGAAGCTGAACCTGAGGTTCCACTGGCATCGACAAAGTCATCTTCATCGCAATCTGTGTAAGAAACCGGATATTAGTAAATTTCGACAATGTAAAGCGTTGCCTGTCCTACCATACCTCGCGCAAACAAGGCCCTCACGGACCGGGACAGTGCCCGAGCCACGGTAATACGTTAACCAGGACTAAGCCTGCCAGAACAGCGCCTGAATTGCAGTAGCTCCCATTCCACCACGGGGGAACGCTCTTGCTGCAACCAGACACTCAGAGTGCCCTGCCTTCCGTGACCTCGTGAGCTTGCAGCACATCCTCAACCGGCAAGGCATATCACCACACTCTTGATCGAGCACACACTTCAATCATGCCAGAACTGTAATTCAGAAACAATGTTTAGAGAATTCTTATCAAAACTTACTTTCAAAAAAAGCAGCACAGCTCTCAGGACACCACTCGCCTTTCCAGGGTACCATATATTGTACAGCGGCTTGGGTTGTTTTACCCCTGGCTCCGCTCAGTTACTTTAGTTCATAACGGTCACTTGGGAGAACCTTTATAACCCTATACGGGCCTCTCATGCCAGGATTGAGTTTTCCCACAGATTGCGAGTATTTTATGACGAAAACTTGATCGTCAGCCTGGAACTTTCTTGGCCAAGTTGCACGAGTAAATCGCCAAAGACAACCAACAGCTAACTTGGTCATTGCGATTTTTATCGAGCGATGCCTTGGCGAGGCTGCGGCTGGGGTCTTCGACAGCAACATCACGGATCAGTGCACGGATAACAGGAGTGGTCGCATTGGTACCGATTAACAAATATAAAGCCGAGTATTGTGTGGATTTTTGCTTTGTTATATTTAATACTAATTGTATTTTGCATAAAGCATCAGACCAAGTAGACTTTTTATTGTTACTCTCTATACGTAATAAATTCAAAACAGTCCTTACATAACGTTCGGCTTGCCCATTAAAATGGTGCATTTTGGGCTTTATATGTATAATGAATAGCACTACCTATCTCAGATACCCAACTAATAAAAACTGAAGCTTCAAACATACGACCATGGTCGCAAACTATGAGCTTAGGGGTTCCGAATAAAGATATTGCATTGTAGAAAATACGTTTCAGTTCATTCGTATCCTGCCTATACATTGGGTAGAGTAAGCAATATTTAGGTAAAGGAATCTACTAGAATGAGAACAAACTTTTATCCGTTGGATTCTGGTAAAGGACCCAATACGTCGACATGAATTGTGTTAAACGGGACATCAGACTTTTCCCATGATGTAATGGGCTGTCGAGGAGCTCTCGGAACACGTTTCTTAGAAATGCAGATTAAGCAATGGGACGTATACTTTTTAACAAATTGTTTAAGATCGGGAAACCATAAATACTTTAGAATAAGGTCATAAGTCTTATCAGCACCGATGTGCTCATGCTGATCGTGGAAGACACTGTAACGGAACGTTACATGAATAATCATGTTTTGTTTCTACAAACTATAAATTTAACTCCCTACATATTATTTATATTATATTTAGTAGCGGCATATTTATAGACTTAAATTCTAACTAATACATAAATTTAGGAAACATAGTAAAAATATAATAATAATAATATTAAAATAAATAAAAATCAATTACTTAGAAGTGAAAAAAACTTAATTAATAAAAATAAAATAAAAACATCAAAATGAATGCATTGTTCTTTGTTTACGCGTGTTTTGGAACGTGCTGAATGAACCAAACGAACCAAGAATGATTTCGATTGAGGGAGATGCGACGGCACGAGCGCAGTGCCGCGAGGGGGACATTTTGACCAGTCGCTCCTTAGCTGATGCGAGCGTGTCATCTCTCACCACTTCCCGTCCTCTCAAGCGTCCTAGCAGACACGGCCGTTAAATTCAAATTGATTTAAAAAATAAAATAAGTTGAGAGTGTTAAACTTGTACTTAATATTTTTGTGAATATCCCGAATTAGGGTTTTTCCATCCGGCTTTAAGGAGCCAGCAGCATCCTCGCGTTCGAACCGAGGTCACCGGAGGAGCCTGCTTCCGGCAACACCAGTCGCACGTCCGCGCCATCTCCATCACCGGTGAAGTCACCGTACAGCTCAGCACTGAACCTCGGCCTACTTCTATCTCCGAAAAGCGGCGGAATCTCGCCACAACTACAGGGGGGTACCTATCTCTGCAGAGGTGACTACAGACAATTTTGTAATCCATGACCCACAAATTTTCGTGTGCCTCCTGTGGCTGTGTTTTTTTTTCATTATAATATAACTTTTTTTTTTATAATTAATCACCTACCTAGGTGGGAATAAACGGGTGGAGGTTACAACACGCAACAGGCTTAGTCTATGTCCCTTAGGGATATAATATAGCAAGTGTGGCTCTTCTCCCACTGGTGAGTATCGATAGTAAATCACATAATTTTGACATATGTAGCGTCGTCAATCTAAACGTCCTTTCCTAAGTTTCTGGATGAGGTCCATTGTCTCAACATCAGCTGACTGAGCCATCTGTGCCCAGTTAAGCGGTCTCTCTATATTATTGACACATGACGTTGGTGGATTTCTACTTAAGTAGTCCGCGTGACCCACCATGACGCCTTTACGATATTCAATCTCAAAATTAAAATCTTGTAGGTAAATCCACCAACGTGCAACCCGTGGAAGAAGGTTCTTTTTGCGCTCGGTGGCCTTCAAGGCGCTGCAATCGGTAATGATCTTAAAATTTACACCGATTAAATAGTGACGAAAATTTTGCAGCGCCTTGACGACCGCCAGAGTTTCTAATTCGTACGTATGATACCTTGCCTCCGCGCCCTGAGTTACTCGGCTAAAACATGACACTACTCGTTTGCTGCCGTCAGCGTGAGTCTGCATTAGTACGGCACCGTACCCCGCACTACTGGCGTCAGTGTGCAGTTCAGTAGGAAGGCTTGGGTCGAAGATTGCAAGTATAGGCAAGCTAGTAAGGCACTCAATAATATCTTTGCGGACCTAGTCTTGATCAGGTCCCCATTTAAATTTAACGTCTTTCTTTGTGAGACGTGAGATACATGAGGTCTTCGTCGCGTAGCCTTTGATATATCGTCGAAAATATCCAGCAAGACCTAAAAACTGGCGTACTTTCTTCACATTAGAGGGAATAGGCACTTTGAGTAACGCTTCAACCTTATGGGGGCTCGGACCATGACTGATGACGCGGCCTAGGTACTCAATTTTAGTAGTCAGAAACGAACACTTCCGCAAATTGATAGAAAACCAGCCTGAGTCAAAGTATTTAAAACATCTCGTAACAAAGAAACACATTCGTCGATCGACATACTTATAATTAATACGTCATCAATGTAAACAAGTACGCTACCGGATTCTATGAATTTACGTAAAGTGTTATTGATTATCCGCTGATAAACAGTCGGAGAATTACACAGACCATACGGCATTTTTAAATATTCGTAATGAGCCTCAGGAGTTACAAAACCCGATTTCTGAATGGAGCTTTCATCAATAGGTATTTGGTGGAACCCTGAGGCCATATCGAGAGATGTAAACAGCTTTGAACCCCCAAGCCGATCAATCTGGTCATCGATCAAAGGTAGGGGATACCTATCCTTGACAGTGATACGGTTTAGTGCAAATCTACGCCCGTCTATCCGAACCGTCCTTTTTCTTGACCAAAATGATCGGGCTTACGTATTCGGAGTTTGATTCCCTAATGATCTCTTTTTCTAATAAATCCTGACAAATCTCCCGGACTTTAAGTTTCTCTTGATAGGATAAACGGTACGGGTGATATGCTACGGGTACTTCACTTGTTAAGCTGATGTGCATTTTACTCGTATTTACGGTAGTGGTAGCTGTACCGGATATTAAAAATGATGAGAACTCTCTAAGAACAGCCATCAGCTTGCAAGCTCTGTAAGAGTAATGTACTCGCGAGCTACAAAGCCCCTATCTCCTATTCCTTTGAGAGAGCAGTTAATTGATCGAGAACCGGAGAAGTAATTCATTACTGTGCATGATATCAACGACATATTGAGCGCACCACTATCTATGAGAACATCAACTGGTATACCTTGGATCACAGCTGTAAACATGTCATTGTTATCACTCGCTTTAGAAAACTCACTACATAGGTTAATCTTACGCTGATTGTTGTTATTACTGCTATTTTGAGCTTTGGACCGAGCTTTAGCAAAGCAATCGCTTACCTTATGCCCTAGCTTCTTGCAAACGGAACAAACGGGTTTGGAGCTGTTATCGTGCTTGTCGCGCTTATAGAGCGTGTCGCGCCCATTATGCTTATCCGGAAAATTATGTTTATTGGGACATTGATGTTATAAATGTCCAGTCTGACCGCAATTAAAACATTTGTTATCAGCCCGACCCGATCCATTGGAGTGGCGCTTTTTAGTCACACTAGAACTAGACAGAATCGATTTATCCGGGTTACGATTATAATCAGATTTGCGAGCGGGCTTAACATAGGTGGACAAGAATGAAACCAAGTTTTCAATTGTTAAATCAGCGTTGGACGCTGCTGCGCGTAGCTGCACATCACTGATACCATGTATCACTACTTGAACCATGAGTTCCTCACTCAAACCTTTAAACACACGTAAGCGCAGCAACGAACGACGTGCGTATTCAGCATACGATTGGAATCTTTCGGAAGTGGTGTTTATGACTTCATGAAGAATCTGAGCATAGTTAATCTTTTGAGGACACAGGGATTTAAATTCCTTCACAAAGTTGGACCACGAGCGATCATTCGTGCTCCACTCATTTAACCAGGCTTTAGCATCGCCCCTCAAGCAATGAGCTACGCAAGAGCAACACTCAGAATCATCCCAACGGATCGCTAGCCTAGCCCTTTCCATCTCATTGCACCACACTTCAAAATTATTTATAGCCGGGTCGAAAATTGACACGTAATAACTGTTACTACGCTTACTACTCACTAGCAAACCGATAGCATCAGCGAGTGTTCGCGTTGTAGAACTATTTTGATCTAAAGGAGGCGTGCTGCCAGCTGGCAGTATTTTCCTCGATTCCGGTTAGTCTCGACATAATTGCACTTAAGGTGTCTTTCACGGTGCACTCTTGAGGGTAGGTTCGTGATTTACTCCGACGGCGACGTGAATGAACGGAACGCGACCTAGACCTTTCACGCTAACGGTAAGTAGCTCGAGTCTGCGAATGGTTACGATGAGTCTCACTATGGCGCGAGCGTGAACGAGAACGCGTTTTATCACGTCGCGCACGCAAACGGTTTTCATTACCACGAGATCGTGAACGGCTTTTTCTACGGCCCGACCGAACGCGAAATCTATCACCATGTGACCGTGAACGGTCCCTATCGCGTCGTGAAGACTCACTGCGACGACTACGATTCACCTCAGCGCGAGGCGCTGTTTCCACCAACCGTTCACCAGAAGCACGTGGCATAATTATGAAAATTAACGGTTGTTTTTATCTCTCTTATCTGACAAGGCTATTTGTGAGCGAAGTCCCATCCCACTTCTGATTTTAGCAACCAGAAGTGTAAAATTAAAAAGAAAAGACAGATCACAACGAACTTAACTAGTTTTCATTCCAACTTAACTTAATTTTAACAGTAATTCACTATAACTGAAAATTATTCAAAAATGTAAACAACACAAATCAACCGTTAATTTTCCAACGCAAAATTAGCACAAAAAATAAAGATAAGCAAAAAAAGAACAGTAGTCTTACAGTATCGACGTCAACCACCTTAGAACTCGATGACCAAGCAGCAAGTGCGAACGGGCGCAACTGAGCGCTTGCTTTTATAGGAGGTGGTGGGGATTGAAACTGCTCACACAAAGTTTGGCTTATAATATTATCAATGGGATCGTATTTGTAGTGGAACGGCCGCACAAAACTGTCGCAAATAGTGTTGTGGTTAAGTGCGGAAAAATTATCCAAAATGCACATTGTGTACGAAAAAAAACAATTTTAATAGTCGTTTGTTTTTGTGAACATATTTGTCGCATTTAAGCATGGCGTTAGATTTTTAAAAATTAGCAGAACTGCTGACCCAGTTATGGCCATCAGTTCTGCTATAACTAAAACATGTAAAGAATTCATAATTAGGCATCTACATCACAAAACAAGTTACAAACTCTAATCTAAACCACTATAGTAAAAGGGATTTTATAAGCAGCCTTAGAGGATTTCAAATAATTAAAACACGTTAAATTCAAATAATAATAAATTTTAATCAATCTGACATAGATTCTACTTACAATGTTTAGTCTCCGAAAATCAGCAACAAAAGTGAGCTCCTCGCTCGAGTTACACCTTTTATAACCTCGTTCATTAATCACACAAACACTACTACCGCCAAATGAATGAATTATTCTGATTTTAAACATAGCTACCGCCATAAATATTTTGACATATTTATTATCAAAATCTACTAATTAAATTCGAGACTGTGATTATTTATAAACAAAATAGTTTTAAATTAATTAAACATTTTAAAGATCATAAAATGATGATTGGATAATCCTCGCGGCGACACGGCCATACTGATGCGCGATGCGTGCCCTGCATCGCTCTCGATCTCAGTCTATAATAGAGAGAAATAGATATTGTGAAGCCATGCACTTCCACAGTACACAAGCCTTTTTATAAAGGTTTTAGCAATAAGATTATTTTATTCTCAATCACTGTTCACTCCACGTGACCACAGCAGATCATGTCATCATTTAAATAACATAATAGGTATAGGTACCTACTACTCATCTCACATCACAATAGTAAGCAGTTTTTGTATGGACAGTACAGAATATTACATTTACAGCCACACATGTCAACAACAAGACAAAGTCTAGTTCAAGGAAAGGATAGGCAAGTTAAAGGTCGATGCTGTATAAAACAGAGGCTCTAGGGATAGTAGGTCAGGTCGATGCTGTGCTCTGGGCGGTCTTGTACGCCGTGGTACACAGGGGACTTTAATTCTTTTGGGACAGGATTATTAAGTTTGCTTATTGGACGGCTCCACACGCCAATAGCAATTTTTTTTTTCTTTTTTTTATGTTTTTTTGTGGGTGCTTCTACACACCAATAATAGCAACTGCATCAGCGATCAGTAGGACAGAAAATTAATATGAAATGCTCTCACCCGTCTTCCTTCCGTGTTCTTCATCGAGTAGTTGGCAAGGGATTGGTTACGAGGCCACTACGGTGCCGTCGCTGGATGGTCCAGGTTGAGGAACGTCTGGAGGTGACACGCTCGATGGTCCAGGTTGAGGATCGTCTGGAGGCGACACGGCCGCCTGAGTGGATCCCCCTGGTTGTGGGGCGCGCCGCAGTTGATCGTGTGCGACTTTGCGAGGGCGCCCATGATGTCCCACTACTTTCTTCACGAGGTAGCGGTCGTTGTCCAGAACCCTGTGAACTTCATAAGGAACACTAAACTTCAGGTCAAGAGACGTCTGGTTTCTAGGATTGTTTTTAATCAAAACGAAGTCCCCTCTTTGAAACCTTTGAATTTTAGCTCGACCTTTGTCAAATCTTGCTTTATCCTTCATAGAAGCCTGTGTCAATTTTTGTTGCACGTGGCGTTCAAGAGCTTCAATGTCAATTAGTGCGTTGTCCAAGTTAACCAAGCTCAATAGTTCTAGCGGAACACAGTTTTGTCGTCGAGTTAATAGTGTAACTGGGGCTATACCAGTGGTCCTGTGGACTGTGCAGTTGAGGGCAAGTTGAAGGCTTTCCAGCGCTGTGTGCCATTCTGGAGTCTCGTAATTTTTAATCATGACCAGACCATTCTTTAA
Source organism: Trichoplusia ni (assembly GCF_003590095.1). Classification (NCBI taxonomy): domain Eukaryota; kingdom Metazoa; phylum Arthropoda; class Insecta; order Lepidoptera; family Noctuidae; genus Trichoplusia; species Trichoplusia ni. The sequence goes on from NC_039505.1 coordinate 812,075, forward strand.
CGTTGCCATTACTCGCTCGACTTGTCCGTTAGCTCTGCTGACGCCTGGTGCTATGGAGTGTATTTCTATATTAAACATGTCACAGTAGTTTTTATACTCTCCTAGAAATTCGCGTCCTCCGTCCACGATTACCTGCCTTGGAGCTCCAAAAAGATGAATGACTTGCTTCAAGGCTGCAAAAGTGCTATGTTGACTTTTGTCATTAGTATAACGTAACAGCACATATTTTGTGAAGGCGTCTACCGTAACTACGACATACTCTTGTTCATTTGGAGTTCCCAGCTTTCCCGTGATGTCCATGTGTATTACTTCAAATGGGACCGTTGGTTTAGCAATAGGGTGTAGTTGTACCTGCGTAGCTCCGGATGTTTGCTTTGAAGTTCTGCAGACAATGCAGTTGTCAACGAAGTCTCGTACGGTGGTGCTCATTTTGTTGAAGTGATAAGTCTCTCTAATTTTATGAAGGGTCTTTTCCCAACCTGGGTGTTTGAGAGCACTATGGAAAGTATTAACAAGACTCCACTGGAAAGATTTTGGCACAACAATGAGCTTTTGCAAACCCAAGACAGCGTCCTGTCGCTCAAATTTTAGGACGTTACCTTCGAGATGATATCCGGGGACATTTTCACCATTATGCAGTGCTTCAATGATGGGCCGCAATTGATTATCGCGTCTTTGTTCGATATTTAACCAATCTACGTTGTTGGTCAGCACGTTGACAGTCAGAGGATCTGGATTTCGGCTCAGGTAATCAGCATGTTGCATCCGCTCGCCTTTTCTGTACTCTATTTCAAATTCAAAATTCTGGAGGTCGGCCCACCACCTATGAATGCGGGGCAGTAAGTCCTTTTTATGCTTCGAGGCCTTGAGTGCATTGCAGTCGGTAATTACCTTAAACTGGCGTCCATAGAGAAAATGCCGGAAATGTTTTATTGCTCGTACTACAGCCAAGATTTCGAGCTCGTAAGAGTGGTATCTACTTTCTATGTCTGTTGTACGCATGCTAAAGTAGGCAACTACGTGCTGTCGTCCGTTGATAATCTGAACGAGAATGGCTCCAAAGCCAAGACTACTCGCGTCTGTAAATAATTCTATGGGTTCTCCTTCTTGAAATATTGTTAAGACCGGTGCGGAGGTAAGGTGACGAACGATCTTTTGACGTGCCTCTTCATGAACGTGAGTCCATTGCCATCTAGCGCCTTGTTTTGTTAATTCGTAAAGGGGGGCCATGGTTCGTGCGAAATTAGGTATAAAGCGACGGAAGTATCCCGCGAGACCGTTAAATTGACGAACCTGTTTAACGTTGGTTGGTACCGGGGCCTTCAATAAGACTTCAACCTTTTTAGGACTGGGGTGAACTTGACCATTCTCTATTACATTGCCGAGGTATTCAATTGACCGCTTAAAGAATAGGCACTTATCAATATTAACCGAAAATCCCGATTGACGTAACGCTATAAAGATTCTTTCTAGGTATTTTAGACCGGATGAAAAATCGCGGCATTTACTTATTACGTCATCAATATAAACTTTAGCTACACTGTCATTATGGGCCTTGTCTGCACTACCAGGGCTCAAAAGAAGACCTAACGCACGGTTGATGCATCTCTGATACACTGAAGGTGCATTACACAACCCGAAAGGCATAGTTTTATACTCAAATAGTCCATCAGGAGTAACGAAAGCTGTTTTTTCTATAGAATCGGCTGATACTGGTATTTGGTGAAAGCCGGAGGCCATATCTAAAGTGGTGTAGTATTGACCTCTAGCCAATTGGTCTATTTGGTCAGCTATTAAAGGAAGGGGGTAATGGTCACGCACGGTGTTTGAATTCAATTCCCTATAGTCTACGCACATGCGGTCATCACCGTTCTTCTTTTTTACTAAAATAATTGGACTTGAATAAGGAGACTTACTTTCTCGAACAATATCGTAGTCTATAAGCTCTTTGATAATCATTTTAACTTTTTCTCGCTCGACTGGGCTTAGCCTATAAGGTCGTCGTTCAACAAACTTATCTGGATTCCTTAAACGTATCTCCAACTGACCCGTACAGTTTTGATAACTGGGACGTTTAACACGAATAGAAGAAGCAACTGAAATTAACTCCGGCACTGAAGTGGCTCTGGCATTCATGAGTTCAATCCGAAGGCGTTCGTCACTAATTGTTCCTATCACCGCTTCTACCGCGTCATTATTATCAAGCTTGTCTCTAGTAACCCGTCTCCACAAAATCCATGATTGCGATAAAAACTCTGCAATATCTTTGGTGTGGTCGTAATTGTGTTCCTTGAACTTTAGCACGTCCCGCGAATAACGATTTTCGGGTTCAAAAGTAGTGATAATATTTTGACGTAATTCGTCCCACGTCGAAGTGGTGATGAGCCAATTATCAGCCCACAACTTGGCCCGGCCTTTTAGTAAGCTAGTCACTTTCATACGAATATCATAATCACAAAGTTCGTAATTAGTTTTAGCTGCAGAAATGTGATTACCCCACTCGCGGACTCCGATGTTGCCATCAGGATCAAATGAAGGTAGAAATATGTCGGTGATTTTAACCTTATCGTGTTGTTTTGACAGTCTTTCACTCATATTTTGCATCATTTATTTATTTATTTGGCTCATCAAAAATGAGTACACTGATACATCTATACTAATACTAATATATAAAGCTGAAGAGTTTGTTTGTTTGTTTGTTTGTTTGTTTGAACGCGCTAATCTCGGGAACCACTGGTTCGATTTGAAAAATTCTTTTTGTGTTGAATAGACCATTTATCGAGGAAGGCTATAGGCTATATAACATCACGCTGCGACTAATAGGAGCGAAGATACAATGGAAAATGTGAAAAAAACAGGGCAGGTATAAATCATAACTTATATCTTCTACCCACGGGGACGAAGTCGCGGGCAACAGCTAGTTAAAAATAAAAATACATAGCGTACTTAAATCTAAGCGTCTCACTACTTATAGAAGAGCACTGCATGCACTAAATATGCGCAAATACGCGTAGGAAATCATTAATTTCTTACAGAATTCAATCAATCAATCAAATCAATCAATCAGCCAATCATAGTCCACTGCTGGACATAGGCCTCTCCCAATTTACGCCACAACACCCGGTCTTCCGCCTTCCGCATCCAGTCCCCTCCAGCGACCTTTCTCAGGTCATCGGTCCACCTGGCGGGCGGGCGTCCTACATTACGGTTGCCGAGCCGCGGTCTCCATTCTAGGACTCGTCTGCTCCAACGGCTATCGGTCCTTCGACAGACATGGCCAGCCCATTGCCACTTCAGCAAGCTAATTCTACGAGCTATGTCGGTTACCTTGGTTCTTTGTCGGATGACCTCATTTCGAATTTTATCCTTCAAAGAGACTCCGAGCATAGCTCGCTCCATAGCCCGCTGTGCAAATTTAAATTTGTGGACTAGTCCAACCGTTAATGTCCACGTTTCGGCACCGTAAGTCATAACAGGTAGGACCCACTGGTTGTATGCTTTCATCTTCAGGCATTGCGGTATAGGCGAAGAAAAGACTCGACGAAGTTTGCTAAACGCTGCCCAGCCCAACTGAATTCTCCGATCAATTTCCCGCTCGAAGTTGTTTCTACCAAGCTTAATGACCTGCCCTAGGTAGATATACTCTTGAACAACTTCGAGCAACGATCCTTCGACATATATCGGTCTCGGCCTGACATGTTCATTGAACATGATCTTGGTTTTATCCAAGTTCATGCCAAGACCGACCAGTCGTGAAGCTTCATTTAGGCCATGCAGCATCTCGCTTAGCTGGTCCAGCGACTCTGCTACTATGACGATGTCATCGGCAAATCGAAGGTGCGAGATGTGCTCACCGTTCACATTTATACCCCGTCCAGTCCAATCCAGAGTTTTGAAGACATCCTCGAGCGCGTTGGTGAACAGCTTTGGGGATATAACATCCCCCTGTCTCACCCCCCGACGCAGCTCGATCGGATTCGTCTTACGGTCATGGAGCTGGACAGTCATGGTGGCGGTGTCATATAAGCATCTCAGCACCTCGATGTAGCGCCAGTCAATACGACATCGTTGCAGGGCATCCAGAACCGCCCAAGTTTCGATGGAGTCGAAGGCTTTCTCGTAGTCCACAAAGGCCAAACACAGCGGCTGATTGTACTCTTTGGTTTTCTGCACAATCTGCCGAACAGTATGGATGTGGTCTACGGTGCTAAAGCCTTTTCGAAACCCAGCTTGTTCTGGTGGCTGGAACTCGTCGAGTCTTGTAGCGAGGCGGTTAGTGACTACTCTCGAGAACAACTTGTAAATGTGGCTCAGGAGTGAGATAGGTCTGTAATTCTTCAGCAAGGTTTTGTCTCCTTTCTTGAAGAACAGAACCACCGCACTCCCACTCCACGCTTGTGGTGTTAAGCCTTGGTGAATGACGGAATTAAAGAGACTCGCTAGCTCTTTCAGGACTGTGGTCCCACCAGCCTTAAGGAGCTCGGTTGTAATTCCGTCATCACCCGGCGCCTTGTTGTTCTTTAGTTGTCTGAGAGCTGCCTCTACCTCGCCCGGGTCGACATCCGGGATGTCCTCGGTGTAATGGCGCGTGAGTGGGGCTCTGTGGTCATCTACGCCTTGTCTCGGTGGTTTAGTCGTCCGTGATGCGTATAGGTGTCTATAGAAACTCTCAATTTCCTCCAGAATCTCGAACTTAGAGGTGACGGTCCTGCCATCCCCGGTCCTCAGTTTCGCCAGATGGGGTCTGCCTAATTGCTGAGCGAAGACTTTGGTGCCTCTATTTCGCTCAATCGCAGCCTCGATCTTACGAGTGCTGCAGCGTCGGAGGTCACGTCGCGTCAGTTTCCTGATTTTCAGGTTTAGGGACCGCCTATCTGACGAAGACATCTGGGCATCTGGCGTTTCTCGTCTTTCCTTCATAAGTTCGAGAGTCTCTGGTGAGAGTTTGGACTCCCTATTACCGCGTTTTCCGGGGAACAACCTTCGAGACACACTCTGTAGCGTTTTGACCACTGTGTCGGTTTTTTCGTCAACATTGTCCGTAGTTTCCAGCAGTGCGAAACGATTTTGGAGTTCCAACTGGAACTTATCGGAACCCAAAGCTATTTGGGGCAGCGTGGGTCGGAGAGTAGGTCTCATCATCCTAACTCTTTCAGCCTTAAGGTTGATATTTAAAGAGCCTCGGACGAGTCTATGATCACTACCGGTATTAAACCTATTGATCACCGAGACGTCTCTAAATATATGCCGCTTGTCCGTGATGATGAAATCTATCTCGTTCCTCGTCACATTATCGGGGCTTCGCCATGTCCACTTTCTGTGAGGCTTCTTCTTAAAGAAGGAATTCATTAAGAAGAGCCCCTGGGACTCTAGAAAGTTTACCAACATTTGGCCCATGTGATTTCGGCGCCCCACGCCGAAACGCACGCATTACAGAATTATTTATTTATAATTTAGGTAACACTACTGGAGATTATTGTTAGATTATATATATAATACACACTTCATAACCTCTCGATCGCATTACAAATCACGTAACGGACTTAACATTATAGTCGTTTCGAATCTAATTTACTTTCAGTCACGATCAGTATCATCTGTGCAGGGGCACTAACGCTTGCAACCTATACCAGTACAGTCTGTCACGATCTGCGTCATCTATGCAAGCAGCACTGACGCTCGCAACCCATACCAGTACAGTCTGTCGCAATCTGCGTTATCTGTGCATAAGCGCTGACGCTCGCAACCTATACTGATACAGTCTGTCACGATCTGCGTCATCTGTGCTAGCAGCACTGACGCTCGTAACCCATACCAGTACAGTCTGTCGCGATCTGCGTCATCTGTGCTGAACCTAACGCTCGCAACCCACACAGACTGATCTGCCAAGATCTGCGTCATCTTTGCAATTTTCATTGACGCTCATGACTCATGTCAGTGTAGTCTGTCACGATCTGCGTCGTCAATTCAGTGCATTGATACTCGTGACCTATGCTGATATGCATACATACAAAATCATATGCGATCCAACATCAAAATCATAATAACATACACGTATAAGTACCTATCTTACAATTTTTAAATATCATTTATCGCTTTCACAATCCGTATTTACTTTGTCACTGTCGTTTTCGCTATCAAATTCCTTAAAATTTAACCAGGGGTGTATTTTATCAATAGAGACAATGTTTTCATATTTATTTCTCCCTTTTCTTGTAAGAGGGGTGTCTTCTACTAGAAATCTATCGTTGGGTAATGTTTTCACAATCCTATAAGGTCCATGAAATTTGGCCATGAGTTTCTTAGACTTTCCTATCCTATCCTTGTCAAATGTTGTCCTTTCTAACCTAATAAGATCACCTTCATTGTACTTAGTTGCCGATTTCCTATGCTTATCATAACGATCTTTAGCTATCACTTGTTCTTGCTGAATTTTACGAACCGATTCATTCCTCAGATCCGTTAGATTATCGCCGCTAACTCGGTCTACGGTTTTATCGATTGCATCACTTAATATATTCTCAGACATACTTTTAACCTTATAACCAAACAGTAATTCGGAGGGACTTTTACCCGTTGTTTTGTTAACCGTCGTATTTAGCCCTAATTGTACATCATTTACATACTCATCCCAAATATTATCATTCTTATCGTGACACTTAGTACTAAGAGCATCCGATATGGTTCGATTGAATCTTTCGACCTGTCCGTTCGCTCGCGGAGTCGCCACAGCGTTCAAGATGTGTTTAATACCGGCATCACCTACAAATTGTTTGAATTTGGTACTCGTGAAAGACGTACCTCTGTCCGTTATCAATCGAGTTGGTGCCCCAAAATAACTAAAATAGCTCTTAAATACTCTGATAGTAGTAGCAGTTTTTGTATCTCGGACAGGGTTAATACTAATAAACTTGGTAAATGCGTCTACGATTACTAAGAGATACATATTGCCCCTCCGCGAACGAACAAACGGGCCCAGATGATCCGCATGTAACGTGTGGAATGGGATATCAGGTTTTGGAATGGGGTGCAACACTCCTTCTTTAGGTCCTCCCGGTGTTTTATGATACGCGCATTCCAAGCATGCGTTTCTTACTTTTTGGTAAATCGTCTCATTTTTGGGAACCAATATGAATTTTTAAGTCGTTTCAATGTTTTCTCATAACCGAAGTGACCGATGTCATCGTGATTCATTTTTAATAGTTGCCATCTTACGGTTTTTGGAACTACCCATCGCAATCCATCATCAACTACTCTGTATACATAATTACCTTTTAACTGGTAATTTTTATGAACGTCAACGATGAATGCAGTGTCCTTGCCCGATAATATTTCCTTAATTCTCTTGATCTCGTCATCACCGCTTTGAACGGTCGCAATCCAATCAGACGTGTCTACAGAGAGAACGTCGATAACGTGTGTGGTATCCGAAGTGGTAGGCTCATCAACAGGAGCACGACTGAGGGCATCAACATGTGACATTTTTGAACCTGCGCGGTATTCTATTTCGCAGTCGTACTCCTGCAATTGTACCCACCACCGACCTATTCTAGGAACTAGATCCCTTTTTGTCATAGTGTACCGAAGTGCGTTACAATCTGTTATTATTTTAAACTTCAAACCTAATAGATAAATACGAAATCTATTTAAGGAGGCCACTACCGCAAGTGTCTCTAAATCGAATGAGTGTAATTTTTGTTCGTCAGCTGTGGTTTTCCTACTATAGAATGCCACTGGTCTCATGAGTCCATCAAGGCCACGTTGCATAAGTATGCCTGCAATTCCATGTTTCGAAGCGTCTGTGTGTAACTCCGTTTCTAATTTGGCATCATACAACGCGAGTATGGGTCTCTCTACTAATTTACCTTTCAACGTTTCGAATGCTTGTGAGTGTTCATCAGTCCATTTCCACACAAACTGCTTTTTTAATAGATCCGTCAAAGGTCGTGCTATCAGAGAAAAGTTCTTAACAAAACGCCTGAAGAAACTTGCTAACCCGATAAAACGCCTGACGTCATGGACATTCTTAGGAGTCGGAAAATTTGACACAGCAGTTATTTTACGCGAACCTGGCCTTATACCTGAACCACTAACTTCAAAACCTAGGAAATCTATCTGTTTATAAAAGAAGAAGCATTTTTCTAGTTTAAGAGTAAGGTTTGCCTCACGGAAAACTCTTAACACCTCATCTAATCTCTGCAGACCCTCATCGAATGTGCGCGCGGGAATTAAAATATCGTCCATAAATATTAACGTATAGTCAATTTTAGCTAGAATTCTGTTCATCGCCCTTTGAAACACCGACGGGGCATTTGTCAATCCGAATGGCATTCTTTTGAATTGGTATTGGCCATCAGGAGTTACAAAGGCCGTTTTATCCTGGGAGCCTTCTCCTACGGCTAACTGATAGTACCCAGATGCTAGGTCTAGACTTATGAATAGTGAATTTCCAGCTAAGCGATCCAATTGGTCATCAATCAATGGAAGGGGAAAATGTTTTTTTTTTGTTTTACTATTTAACGCACGGTAGTCAACGCAAAGGCGTTTATCCCCAGTCTTCTTTTTAACAAGGAGGACGGGGCTAGCATATGCGGAGTTCGATTCACAAATAATGTCGGCATCGATCATTTCCCTTACCATTGATTTCACTAGTTCCCTTTCTGGATATGATAACCGATACGGTCTATAAACAACCGGTTTCGTATCGATTAACTCAATATCTATTTTGTCAACATTCGTATAGCCCAAATCCGATAAATTACTCGAGAAACACTCGTTATACTTCTGTAATGTATTTTTCAACTGCTGAACTTCACTATCACTTAAATTTTTATCATAGTTTACAGAATCACTTATTTTGGGGTCATCGAAATCTAACATATTAATGTTTAAGCACATGTCTGTACATATAGCACGTGTAATTAATACTCCTTGCTCTAATTTTAATACGCTATTTGACATATTTTGTATGAGCAGAGCACCAGTTCCATTTATTAGGTTATAGTCACCCGGCATTAGGTAATACTCACTTCCCGGGTAACCCCGTAATGAACCATTAACATATACAGTACCCGAAAAATTGATGTCACTACTAATTTTTATTACGCAAGTATCGCGCGGAGAAATTATAACGTCGTAGAGAAGTGAAAGTCTCAATTTTGTAGGCAAAGTGCGGCTGAAAATCAGAGAATCGCTAGTTTTCGTGATAGTTATACCTGGTATCTCAGTTAAACTATGACCAATCAACACGTCATACTTAATGATACTATCTTCAACAACATAACAACTAATCGATTCCTCTATGCCTTGAATTTGGATTTTGACTACCGCTACTCCGAGTGGTAAGACAACATTATTACCGATTCCGCGCATTGTAGGTAGTTGCTCTGACGACCATTGTATGCCTAAAATATTCGCTACGCTACGTCACAATAATGTACACTGACTACCCAAATCAATATATCCTTGAAAAGGCTGGTCATTTACATTCAAACTAATGAAATATTTATCATTACTTGTGCTAGATATTGCATTCAGTGCCATAACCGATTTTTCCTTGTTAGTTTCTGATTTTGAAATATCATTAGTGGGTAGTTTCGAACAATCAGTAGTTAAGTGTCCTAATTTATTGCAGATAGTACATTTCAAAATTTTCTTATTACAATTGAAACTGTAATGCCCTGTCTCGTTACAATTATAGCAGGTAATAGCTTTATTTATTTATTTATTTAACACACACATCTTACATCTATTATTACAGGTTACACCTAATTCAACAGATGAAGTTACTAACTAGAACACATAAAAAGAAACTCTTAATTCAAACACAATACTAATACTACTTATACTTAATTACAAATTACACAACATGTCACTCTTGTGAAGTCGTTAAATGAACACGAGAACAAATCTATATTGTCGGCTACTGCATTGAGAGTGCGCAGCGCACGTGTCAGTGGCGCCTTCTGTAGCAGGTTGGTGCGCGCTCGCGGCAGCAGCAGCAGACTCGGTTTCCGCCTGCGCCCTACGTACTCGTCCGGTACACAGAACCGAAGCTCCATTAGTAAGATCGGATTGTGTATCTTACCTCTAAACAATTTAAATAAGTATACTGCTAGTCCTAATTCCCGTCTTACTTCTAATTGATAGTATCCTACCATACCTAAAATGAATGATGTCGGATAGAGAAGTGGGTATCCGGGATAAACCTTGTACATCTTCAAATATATAAACCTGAGAAATTTATTCTGGATTCGTTCTATCATTTGTATATATTTTGTCTCATGTGGACTCCAAATGGACGCATTGTACTCTAGGTGACTTCTCACTAACGCTTCGTATAGCGCCTTCAAAGCTTTCATATTGGTGAATTCACTTGCCTGTCGTAAAAGGAACCCTAGATTACGATATGCCTTTTTACAAATATTAACAATATGTTTGCGAAACTGTAATTCCGACGTGAAAGATACGCCTAAATCTTTAACTTCGGTAACACGTTGAAGTGGCTCCCCATTCATCTGATAATAGTGGTGGTAAGGGCGGCGCGCTCGCGTAAATGAAAGTACTGAGCATTTAGTGACGTTGAAATATAACTTATTAACCTGGCTCCACTCACAAACCCTATTTATATCGATTGTAGCATATTGCAATCTGTAGTGCCCTCTATTTTCTTTACTAATTTAAGGTCGTCTGCAAAAAGTAGGCATGTCGAGTCCTCTACTATATTTGACAAGTCGTCTATCATCAATATAAAAAGAAATGGGCCTAAATTACTACCTTGACTTACCCCCGATAACGTAAAATAAGGTTCCGAACAGTATCCACTACAGTCAACATACTGTTGTCTATCGCACAAGTAGCTGGCAAAGAATTTTAAAGTGTGCATCGTACAACCTATTCTTGCCAACTTTGCCAAAAGAACGTCATGATCGACTGTGTCAAAAGCCTTCCTAAAATCTAGGTAAGCTACATCCACCTGCAGTCCAGCATCCACCGCCGGTGCCACCTGGGTCATCAGTTGCAGTAAATTCCCTGTAGTGCCTCGCCCCGGACGAAAACCGTGCTGCGCATCTGATAAATGGGCACTTACTTGTGTGTATAATGAATCATGAATTGTCATTTCAAATACCTTCGCTGCAGCACATAGAACTGCCACTGGCCTGTAATCGCTGGCTTCCGTACCTCCCCGGCCTTTTGGTACCGGTACTACCCGCGTCAGCTTCCAACGATTCGGAAATGTCGCGGTAATAATACAGGTATTAAAAATATGTAACAAAGGTTCGACTAACACCATTCTGCAATCCTTAATAATAAATGGTGGAATACCATCCGGTCCCACTGAGCGCTTAGGCGGTAAGCGAGTAAGCGCATTGCGTACTTCGGCTGGTTCTAAGATGCTGAGGTGTGCCCAGTCACTGCTCGGCGCAGCGGCTAAGCTCGCCGCCTCCGCACTCAATGCCGCCGACTTATGGTTGTACACCGAGTGAAAGAACCGGGCATACTCGTCCGCACATTCTTCATTTGATAGGACTCGACCATCTTTGATTAATTTACACTGTCCCGAAATATTCTTTTTACTACGAATATAATTCCAA